>NW_009954185.1:4545734-4586301 GCF_000747805.2 Chaetura pelagica | reverse complement strand
CCAGCTAGACAGAAATATTCAAGACACAGAAGTCTTCTGACTAACTTGTCGCCTTAAAGCAACAGTAGCCGCTGGCCGGGCGAGCTGTCCGTCTGTCTGTGTGTGTGTGTTTGTCTGTCTGCCCCCGTCCCCCCGGGGCTGCGGGAGCGCCCGACGCTGCAGCCGCTCGGGGAGCGGCGCCGGGGCCGGGGGTTCCCCTCGGGTGTGAGCGGGGTTTGTCCATCCGAACGGGATCGCCTGGAACCGCCGAGCATCCCCCCGCCCGCCCCAAGGCTCGCGTTACAAACAGTGTCCCTTGCACGCTGACCCCGCCGGTGACTCCGGGGAGGGAGGGAGGGAAAGGGGAGCGCGGCTGGACGGCCCTGTTAGCAGGGACCGAGTTTCTGCGAGAACGGTGAAAAGATCTCGGTAGGAAATCACGATGAGAGATGGGAAAGGGCAAATGGCAAAATCCCAATAGCAACAATGCATCTGTTCATTAATGTGTGAATATGAGTAATATGAAAATTTAACACAATTATAAGCCCCTCAGCAAGCCCGGTGGCAGAAAATAGATTGTGGTGATCTAATCAGCGTTTCCCCTGTTGAAACACAGTATGTTAACTATTTAAAATAGTACTATAAACATTTTTTTCCTTAAAAAAAGATATAGATTTAATCGATGTACTAACTTTGTTTCAAACCTTACTTGTCTTGAACTGCAATTTTTACACAAGACACTTCAACAGAATTTTTATCTGCAATTCTGATACAGAATCAGCAAATAATTGTCCTTTTGCTAATACTTAAAAAGAATTTTAATTCTGAAAGACAATAGCTTCCCCACCCCTAGAGCTTTATAGAGCTAAAGAGCTATATTAAATTACAGCTAGTTTAATTCTATTATATACAGTGTTAACATACTGTATTTACATAAAATATGCTATTCATATACTCAACCTATCCCATTTCAGTAACTGCTTGTGAAATACATTATGCACCATACCTTGGAAACAAACATTATGTCTTTTATATACTTCCTTAAAAAAACATTTTAAATTTACACATCTTAAATAAAAATAAATGTTTAAAAGGTTAAAACTGTAGAGCTTTCATGAATTATACAGAATCAAAGTGTCTTTTGTTCAGGTTTGTTTTTTTAAGTCTTCATTGGGAAGATGATGCTCCCAAATTAATAAAGAAACACTGTATCTCGTTTGCCAAGCACTTGCTCTCAATTTGTTAGAAAGTCAGTACAACTTTTAATGCTTGCGTATGTATTTCACAGCTTGACACTGGGCAAGGTGGCCTGCATGCAGGAACTGTTATTCCTAATACTCCCCTCTTGGATTCACCAGAACGTTACCACATCCAAAACCTTAACTATATTGTGACAGACTCGGGATCTGCATCAGGACAACTGCATATCATGACAATCTAAATTATCATTTCCGAAAAGCTATACACAGTGCGCTTGGCCGTTCTGAGTACTTTGACTTCTCAGAACATCTCCCAATTCCATTTTTTCACAGGAATTTGGGATTAGCCCCACTTCTTCTGAACCTACTTGAGCTGAGAAGACCCCCCATTACCTATTTGCAGCGTAGGTCCTACAGCACACAGGAAAACAATTCCGAGTCTATCCACAGCACAGTATGAATACAAAAGAGTTGTTCACGGGTTGTTTGTGAAGAGTAATTCATTAAAGTTTGGGAAACATTTTCGTTCCAGAACACTATGAAAAGTGTTAAGTGTTGTTATAAAAGAGGATTACTGGTAGGGCACCAAAGAGAAAGACCGAGATGGAAAGAGTAATAGGAAACATTAGGCAAATGTTGGCAAAGAGGAGACTGACTGAATTAATAGAGATACAAATTAATCTACAAAAAATATTTCTGCTGTCTCTGTTCAGCACATTTATCAGCCATTAGCTCTATTCTAGAGATATTTATGGCACATTTTGTTTTTCTTGTTTCACTCTTGCCTCTGTTGCTTGCATATGCTTCTTTGCATCACTGCCTATGGCAATACCCACTGGTGAATGGCCCTCCGACTGTGCCAGCCACTGTGGCAGCAGCACACGGGCTCCTGGGTGCCCCCTGGCCCCGCTGCTCTCCCTCCTCCCCTCCCTCCTATGCCAAGTACCAACGAGGCTGACTCCTGCCTCTGCAACAATGAGACCTGGCAACCGATGCCAGCAGCCCATCATTCTCACGCGGGCCTTCAGCGCGCAGGATTCAACCACCGTGGTGTAACAGTCCCATGCTAGCTGCTCTGATTGGCATGTCCATATGCACGTGTGCATCAGTCCTGCTTGAGCACACATGTGCATATGCCCTTACAGTACTGGAAACCAAACCATCTAAGTAAACTAACAAAAAAATGCTTTTTAATCTAACTTCTTGTATGCTAACAAGGATGCTGCTGTCCCTCTGCTTCTGCATTTGATGATTAAATACAGCTTGATTGACTTATTTGCTTAAAAGACTTGAAGTTTTCATGCTGAGAAAGGAGCAGTTTGTTTCCAGGAACAGGCCAGGGCTCCAAAGCCGTAGAGAGAGGCACCATTTTTAAAACTGTCTGGTAGACTTCTGTTTAATTTAGTGTACTTCCAGAAGTTGTGCTTCCCCACACACTCCCCCGCCCAGGCATTGTAACTCCCTTTGGGAGTGACCTAATCCTACTGTTTAATGGCAGCGCAGATGCACATGTACCTGAACCTGCCTCAGCAGCCTTCCAAAAATGCAGTCCCACAGCTCAAAATTCCCTTGAGGCCCAAGCTCTCCAGTAGCTCTTTTCAATCCATGCTCCAGGGTCACAGTCCTGGAAATCCACTTACAAAAGCTTAGAGTGGTCTTCATTGCCAAATCTCTTCCTATTACCTCTTTCTCTCCTGCTGATTATTTACTATGAGCAAGCTTTGGTCTCATGCAGCTGCCTGTTTCCAGAGAAAGGAATGCAATTCTACCATGTGTAACAAGGTGCAGGACAGTGGCTCTTCACATGAGGCACTTCCAGGAGACCCGTATTTGAAGAGGAAAGGGGAGAGCAAAGCTCTGACATGAGGAAGAGACAACTATGATAAAAGGGAAGAAGGCTGATGCAAGTTGACCACAAGTCAGAGGAACAATATGAGTCCTGGAGCCTGCCACTTGCATAGTGTCTGGTTGTTCAAGCATGGGGGCTCTCTCAAGGAGATGCCCAAAGTGCTCTCTCCTCCGTAACTACTGTGAACAGCTCTTGTCCTGGCATGAAAGAGAAAGACTCCTCCTTAGACAAAGTAAAAGAAAGACGTTTGGCCTCAGAAAGGATGATGACATTAAGTGCAGCAGAGTGGAGAGAAGCCAGGAGTTGGTCAATACTCAGCCAGACCACCAGACATTTCCTGCCAACATATGTCATTCCTAGAGGAAAGAGCTTTGTTCGGCACAAATGATCATGAATAAACTTTAGCACTGGCTGATCTACCTTCCACTTCTGGCAAGAAGCTTCCTTTATATTATGAAAGAGCTGGCAAATACCCTCCTTCCATTATTCACCCTTTTCTTCTGCTATGGTCATAAATACATTACACCTGTTGGCCACAGTTCCACTCATCGTTTCTACAACCCTCACCTATTGACATGTCACCCCACTGGCACTCTGTTCTGTGTTCATGTGCAATAACAAATCCTTCCTGGTTTAAATCAAGAAACAAGATGAAGGACAGATTTCCAGTCTTCCATTAGTGGAGCAGACAAGCACATATATGGACATGAGAAATTTCTCTTTTAATCCTCCCATATTTATTATGAAAGTCTTACCTATAGAAAATCAGAAACAAGTTCCATCGCAAAGAAAATAAAGCAACTATTATGAAGATATGATTTGTATCAGCAGGTTACATAGACATACAGCATCTGCATACACATATGGTTCTCCATCAACAGAATCATGCTTTTAGGGAACTACTTGCAGCTAGGCAAGACACTATGAATCATGAGCAGGCACAACACAGAATGTATTTAAGTTTGGAAATCAAAGACCACACAACATACATTTTTCTTTTCCTTCTAGGAAATGCTGCAATTTTCCAGAAGTCTAAAAGTGTTTTAAACTTTTGAAGAAGACACTAGTAAACACCTCTGTAAATGTAAATATTGTTCAAATGTAGGACATGGATGCTCAGGTGTGATAAGCAAAAATGTACAATACTATCTGGGGCTTCCCTGACTAGACAGAAAATAGCATAGTGTTGGGTTCTTCGGGTTTTCTTTGTTGTTTTTGTTTTTAATACAGAAAATGCTTTTTAGTCTTTGGGCAGAAACTCAAAGAGCTGAACAAAAAAGTGAAGTTACAATGAGATATAAAGGAAGCTATGGTGCTCTGGCCAGCACATCATCAAATGATTCTTACTAGACCACTCTATCAGAACCACTGTGCAGAAAACAGCTGGGCTACATATGTCCATGGGTAGCTTCCAAACCTACTAAAAAGCTCCCTTCTCCTGCAGGGATAACCAGCCTTCTTGCTTTTGGAATCTCCAGTCCCACCCCAGCCACGTGTTAACTCTCGTGGCATTTTATTTCAGAGGATGAAATAAACTCCTGGATCTACAGATGATAGCTACCTGTGGTGCACAATGACATCAGGTCACCAGAGTATTCCTGTTGCACATACCATATTTTTGTGTATGCTTAATAATACAACAGTTGTTTTCAAGTTACTGGCTCTCTTTTGTAATACTTATCATGCTGCATTAATGAAGTATACTCTATATGAATGATAAGACATTTATATTGTGATTTCTGGCACAAGAATACTGCTGCTTCTGCTAAAAAAAATAATTCACACAGCCAGAAAAGGTTCCATAGCACAATAAATAAATTATTCAAGAATTTAAAATCAAAATCAGTAACCTATGAATGCCACTAAAAACATGATTTTACTCTATCTACAAATACACAAGCAGTAATTTTTAAAGCTGCTCACCAATGCATACTGTCAGTCTTACAAGAAAGTTACCTAAAAACACAAGGACTTTCGTAAGGAAGAAAAAGTTAAGAGTAGTCTTCAGATACACCATACTACCAGTTGTTGAACTAATTATGCCTTAGGATGTAAGTGAGGAGCCAGCAAACCACAGCACAAGGCAGGCACACATGGCTAAGCAGGACAGGGGGAGGGCAAGGGGACTTCTTAAGCTGGGTTTGTGGCCAAAACCAGCATCTCATTCAACTACACCCTCAGGAACAGTCAAGCTATTGTCTGAAATTTTTATAGTTTCCATCACCTGAGTGTACTGGCAGTTGCACCATAAGCTGTGTATTTTTCAGGCTGTCTTGTTTCAACAAATGGTCACCTATTCCACGAGCAGTGTCACACTTCAGATATGACTCATACAATACAAAGACATCAAACCTGTCATGTTCTATCTTCTGCCACTCCTTCAATCTCCCAGCAGCAGAGTCTATGTTCATTTTGGGGTTACACAGGCAACAATCAAGATTTTCTCAGTCTTCAATCCCCTTTATTGGTATACAGTTTTGGGACAGAGGTATTTCTAAAAGTCTGTCTGTCAAACATGCTTCTGGACTGACAATGTCTATGTCAATAAAATGTCCATGAAGACCTTCCAAGGCCTGCATATCCAACAAAACCACCTCTCACCTGCATCTTCAAACTCACCTAAGAAAAACAGTGAATTCCAGCTCAATCTCTGTTGTTTCCAGCATGGTAACTTGTAGAGTACATACACCATGGCCTAAGTGTATGCTGATTACCCTCTAAACAATAATAGTCTAGGGTTGTAAGCTCCTATGTAGTAATAGCCAAATATTCCACTGCTATGGGGGTGGCATTCCTATCTGTGTGCCAGGGCAGCTGGGCACTGGCATGCTCCATTCACACCTCCATGAATCTGGCCTTTCACATTAAGCCTGGAGCCACTGCTGGTTGCCTCAGATTTGCCAGGAGATGGGGCTGCATTACTTGAATGATCCCCCCAAAACCACTATAGCTTAATTATTCCTAAGAAACACTGGAACAGCGTAGTTTGTAGTCACTGCTCAATTACCCACCATCTAAATCCTTGTCCTTGCAAATACACAGTAGGATGTGGCCAGACATTACAGTGGAGAATTGATTCAATCTCTGCCTTTCCCATTCTGTAGCAGAGCAACCGTGTCCTCCAGAGAAGGGCATGCAGAGGCATTGGATGCCATGCACGGGACAATATATCTTTTGTCACTGAAATTTGTTGGGACTCAGTGCTTTGGATTCCCAAAGGCATTCAGGAACATAAATCTCATTCTGGAAAGGAATTAGGCTCCTGACTGCCTCTGGAGATCCAGGCCAGTGAGCTGGCGGAAAGAGCTGATCGTGAATGCATTCTGCCAAATGTGGCATTTCACTGGCACAAACTGCTGCTGGAACATCTTTTTTTCAGCATACACAATTTTAAGAATGATCTTAACTCCCTGCTACCACCATCTTATTCAACATTAATTAAATCAACAGGCAAGAAGGAAGCAAGTTCTTTAACCTTACCAATTTTTTAAGAATAAGCTAAGTTTTAAAAACATTTCCTGTACTTTCCTAAGACACAAAAATAACAAACAAAACAGAGTAGCTCACTTTCAAATACCTGAAAAGCAACCTTTTCATTTGTCATTGATTTTATAATTACACCAGTAGGAATCCTTATGAAAAGAAGGACAACAGTAAAAAAAAAATAATAAAAAAATCCTGTGCATAAAAAAAAGAGAATTTTGTCTTAATCTGTGCTCTTCAGCTTTCTAATGCCTCTCCAATTCCAGGCATCTCTAAATCCAAGAAGGAATTTATTTTCTCAGGAGTGGTCCACCCAGCAAAAAAACCTGTGTCAGTTCACAGAAGAAGGCACTATATCAAGACTGAGCTTCACTGAAATTCTGAAACCACAAAGATGTTTTAATATTTCCAGAGACTATTTCAAGAGTAGCAACATAAAAACAGAGACATCTGGAATTAAATACCATTAAATTTCACTTTAGTTTTATTTTTCTGTCTCAGTTGGACAGAGACACTCCACTGAAAGACATTTCCCCCTGAAATACATTTTTTGTATTAGTGCTACCAACAGAGCCAGTTTCTAATTAAAGGGCCATAATATCATGTTAATATTAACAGAGGGCAATGGTTTTGGTCTGCTAATTTTTTACATCTTCAGCACATCCTTAAAAAGCAAGAGGGCTTAAAAATCCCATTCAATAAGACAACTATACACTAACTTTTTATGGGTATTGACACACCATTAAAGATGTTTCATGGAGATTCCACAGTTTATCCTTTGACAGAAAAGATCTTTGGTGCTGACCTGTCTCTTTTTAAGTAATTAAATGCTTTCTTGAAAAAAAACTAAAATAAAACCCCAAGAGAGCAAAAAAGTATATAATATAAATAATCGTAAAACAAATTGAGAGCTCCAGTGCTTGGCTAGAATTTCAAGGAAATCCTTGTGAAGCTCAACCACTGTATTTCTCAAATTCTAAATTCAACAGCAACAATGTAACCCCTCAGGTACAGTTACTATAGCATTTTAACCTGAAATCTAAAAGCAACTTTTTTGAAAATGGAAAAAAAATTAGTCCTGAAGTGCACATAATTTTCCTCAAAATGACAAAAGCAAGGACTGTATGTGATGAAGCTGAGGGGACAATTTTCTAAATAGCCTTCCTTTCACCCCTTGCCACAGCCATTATCTCCCACTACCAAAAAGCATGCAGCTCTGGCCTTCAGATGATCAGCTGCAAAGGGAGCTGTTGGTAACTGGAGTTTCTTACCTCTCCACCCTTCTTACACAGAATCATAGAAACATTTTGGTTGGAAAACAAAGAGGAGAGAGGAACCTTATTTGCCAGCACAAGGGAGCAAAAAAACCAAACAAACTAAACAGAAGTAAGAAAGTGAAATGAGCACCCTTGTCACAAAGCTGCAACTTCTGCTGTTGAGGCCTGTTTTAGGGAAATGTTTTGGCTAACAATCACTGCCCTGGGAAAGGGGCAGGTAGATCTGGGTTCCCCTGACCTGGCACCCCTGTGCGCTCTGGGCTGCGCCAGTGCCCACCCTGGTCAGCACAGGGGCTGGGGAGGGTAGAGCCCCACTGCTCAATGGAAGCCAGGAAATGTCCTGCTGCAGCTGCACCCAAGTGCATGATACTGAACTAATAATCGGTTTCCACCCTTTTTTTTCCTTTTTTTTTTTTTTTTTTTTTTTTGACAGCTGTCTTCCTATCTTCCCAACAGGTGCTATTAGGGCCTGAACAATGGCGAAGGCTTTTAAGCCTCTGCTGTTGACAAGTGAAAGGGAACAACAAATGGCTCGGCAGTGCTCTTCTCCCCGGGTCACTCAACCAATGGTAATAGTTATTATTTTTATTTATTAGCTCTGCAGCACTGTCCTCCATTGTACCTCCTCCAACCTCCCCTTTCCGTGACAGCAAGGAGCTTTTTAACTTTTCATAAAAATGGGCGAGTGCTTAGCTCCTGAGCTGGCTCTTTCTGTAAAGTGCACAGCTAATGAATGTTGTCCATTTAGATCTGGATAATTTATGATGTCAGTGGAACGGAGGTGGGGAGGGCTGCATCCAGATATGACCATTAGTCACATTGCCAGGAGTGGCAGTGAGAGTAAGGGGAGGTGGAAGCTGAATAAGAAGATGTTTCCCCCCTCCCCAGTCTTTGTTTTTGCAGGGTAATTACAAGGCCAGGCAATAAATAAGACATCCCCTCTTCTGAGGTTAACATATTTTTTCTTTACCCTTCTTAGCATTTCACCAACTGTATTATAATCCTCTTCAGAGAACAATGGCAGAGAAGTTAGTTCTCCCTTAAATGAAAGTGACTGTTCCCATTTAAATGATGCACTCAGACCTGTTACTGCTAGGAGAAAAAAAACATGTCCAAATGTTTTCTGATCCTAATAATGAATACACGCATTTGTACACATATATTTACTAGTTGAGGTTACTCAAGAAACTGTATATAATGGATAAGCTCCATCATATGCAAACCCTGTCTTCCCACTGTCCTGGCAAACCAGGTAAATAAGAAGGCAAATGAGGCCATGTCCAAACAAAATCAGCAAACCAGCAGGTAAGTTACTTAGAAGTGTAAATACACATTAAAGTTGGAAATATAATGCTAACAAACACCAAAATATTGACCTATCATGGAACTCATTGGTTTAGAGTCATATGTTACGAATCAAATTGAGCTAAGAGCATGTATATATTTTGATCATCTGGACCCATTTATTTAAATTATAAGTTGACATAATTGTGTAGTGAAAGGGTTACAGTCATCAGCTTGTCTATGTACTTCCTACAGTAAACGTGTACTATTATAATTTGAACCTAATTATAACATTGAAAGAACCATAAAATACTCATTTGGGATGTTGAAAAAACCATTACAAAGGATTTTAAAAAAATTAAAATAGAAAACTGAAAAGGATATCCCCCTAAAACAACCAGGAAAACACACAGCAGGCTCAGATTTCTATTATCTTTAAAAATATGACAGACTGTTTTACCACTGGAAGTGAGAATTAAAGCACATACGCCTGATGCTAAACAACTACACATCCCAATCTCCTCTTGCACAACATATGTGAAAACAAAATCTCAATCATTGGTTGCCAGATGCCAAAAAGATATGAACGACAATAATAATAAAAATATGCACACTATAAATCAAAGCTTCTGAAATGCAGGTAGTTTCACAATAAATCAGACTGCTAGTTGTGATGTAAATTATATTTGCATGGAAACATTATGTCAAATTAAGTAGAAATTATTAAAGCTAATGTCATCTTTGGAGTTGCTTAAAATAATCTTCCAAGATTTGCAGGCTTCTCCACTGAAGTACAGCATTCCATCTGCCTTGACAAGTTGTTCTGTTTGTTCTCACTTGTCTCCATTCATGGATTTTTTGGATTCTGTTATTTTCGGCATAAATTGCGAGAGGAAATACACTGGGTTTCCTTTTGATCAAGCATTTTGCTTCTTGAGTTAGCTAATAACATTGAGAAACATGGGTGGCTCAGCCATGTAACATTTGTGACAGGTAATCCCCAAATAAGCAAAGTGAAATCAGAAAAAGTCTCTTGTACATATCTCTTTAACAGAATAGTACTAGACAAGGGGAAAGGAAAGTCAGGAAGTAAAAGCAGGAAAGTTAAAGGGGAAAAAAAGACAAAGAAAACAATACTGAGAACAAGGAAAGAACAAGACTCATTTATCAAAATCCAAAACGTTCTTATATTACACAATGCACTGAAGGAGTAGGAGAGTCAAGGCAACTCTGCAGCCACTCCCTGACCACTGAAAATTATCACAAACACGGAGCTCCCCATTCCCCAGCCATCCAATAGCTAACTGCAGCAGCCTGGGCAAACATGAAAGAGACGAGATTAAGAGCTGTAACATGAACTTTTGCTATCACAAGACAATAGGATTTAGCTTCAAGCATAAACTTGGATTGCCAGGACTCTGAAGGAACAAAATCTTATTTTGTTTTTATTAGAGAGGAATCTTACTCACACCCTGCAGCAGAACTTTTTCAGATTACTGTGGAGAACTTAAGCTTCAACCATTCACCTCAGGATAACACAACTTCCTCTGCAAATGGTTTCCAGTTCCAGAGAAAGATCATCTGCATTCAGGATGGCTTCATGCATCACCAAAGACGAGTAAGGTGAATGCAGAGCAGGAACAGAATACCTTCCCAAGAATTAAGGTCGTTCACTGAGCAGCTCTTTACACAATTATGACAATCAATAGGCACTACATTCTCCCTAATAAAAAGAACACAGATCCCAGAAATAAGAATAATGTCAACATTTCCTCTGATGAAGGGAAGTTACTTTAAAACAAGAAACAGTCTCCTCACCTCTGTACTACCAATCTCATCAGCTGCCACAGAGAGTTAGTCTTCTCCCACTTGGTCTAACAAATTGCCCTTGTTGCTCTGATAGCTAATTAGTTCCACTGAAAAACAAGTAGGTGTACTCATCCTCCTGGATTTCTCAAACTACCCATTTGAAGAGGCCTGCCTCTTGTACTTGAGGATCACTGAAATTAGGTCTTTCTCATAAAGAAAACTAATTCCTTTTTGCAATTTCAAAGCGTTCACCTGCATAGTCTGACAACAGCAGTGAACTGAAGTAGGACAAAGAACTTCAGATGAGGAAAGAACGACCTGGAAGGGACCACCTTCTCTGCAACATCTGCAGTTCAGGATCCTATTCATTCTTCACTTACCACCAGTATGGTTGTAAGAAACATCTGGCTTCTGCTGTAAATGAGCAGAAGGTGCACTTTGTTTTATCACACAGACAGCTGCTACCAGTGATCTTCATATCTGTGTTCTCGTCTTGATTATTGCTACCTTCCATGGCTGCTAAAGGATTAAGGCATCTTCAGAAAAGCTCTGGCTGGTACGGAAAGCAGCAAATCACCTAGGTCAATGAGAGGTCTTTACAAATCTGAAGTCCTAATCACTGCTCTGGCTCTCCCAAGACTCTGCTCTCATATTCAAAACCCTCAATGGGATCATATCTACCTATTGAAAAAAAAACCACCAAAAAGCAACAAATGCAAACTTCCCTTCATGACCATGATCTCATGGGCTGAATTATAACTGAATAAAAGAACAGAACACAGGGATCATAATGCATGATCTAAGAGTTAGTGAAACAAATCCTTACGAGAAGCTTGACCTATACTAAGGAATGCAATATTTCAAGATCTAAAAATTACCCTTCACACAGTAAAAGTGTGTGCTTTTTGGAGTGGTGCTCAAAATAAAGACCAAATCTCTACATTCAGAGCATATTGGACCAAAGAACAGATCTATGAAAGAACGCAAAGAACAGATCTGTGCACACATCTCTGCAGCTTTACCACTGGCATTCCTGGCTCTGTCTTCTTGTGTCTTTATCTTTGTAGGCTAAGTTTGAACTTTGACTCAGACCATCTCCAAGTCCCTAAGAAACCTAGCTACATTTTAGTGTTTGCACTGAAATCACTTCTTTCAGAGAACTGTTGGTGCTGCTGTGAAAAAATAAATCAAAGTCCCTTATCAACAGTACGCCCTTTTTAACATTGACACATCTGAAATATATTAATGAACTTTGTCTGCATAATAATATTATCAAACTGTTATATAGAATCCTCTCTTTTGCAATTTAGTTTTGTGACTAACATTCACCTCTCATGTATGGTACTTAGCTCTCTTTGCAGATACAGTGAACAACAGATTTCTTTCATATCTAGTAAGAATAGTTTGGAAAAAGAACCACACGAAATTTTGCTTTTCTTTTTCAACCCTGAGATAAAACTGAGACTGAAATATTTTCTTTTAAACCTACTTCTCTCTGAATAAGATAGAGAAGTCTTAGAATAAACATATATTAAATGTTTCTCTGGTATGCAGGTATGAAGGAGAGTCATACTAAGTGTGTGTGTGAGTACACCAAGCACAGAAAAGGACCCACAGTCAATATCAAAAGTGGATACAGGGATGTGGGGCTCCTGTGGAGTGAGGCAAATGACAAGGGCAAATTCCCAGATTGCTTGAGAACAGGGGTTCTGGGAAGGTGGGGTGTGGAGTAATTGCAGAATGGTGTAACAGGGAATTTAATAGATCAGAAAAGGCTGAATGGGATAACAGGCCCATTGTTCAGAAACTTCTCTTTTGTAACCAGGCTTTAAGAGAATGCCAGAGCAACAAATGACTTAATCCTGGGGGGATGCTATGGCATAAATGAAAGCAGTCTATACCTTGAAAGCCGATGGAATAAATTTCTGTATCACATAACCACACTGATGACTGCAGCTTTCAGCAAAGTCTTAAGACTTGCAACTGGCAAAAACCACACAATCATGCCTTCCCATCTCTCCCTTTCCATCTTCAACAGTATTTTCCAGTCTACACGGGGGGTGAAGGGTGCAATAAGCCACATGAATGACAAAAAGACATGGTCAAATGCCATATAAAATGCAATGGTTACAGCAAAGAACAGCAGATAAAGAATGAAATATTCTGTGCAGTCTTCCCATCTCTCCTATGTTCTAACCACTGACCTAAACTCAGAGCCTCCTGGTTATATGAACACAGCCATTAAGCACTACACCAGCAATTTACAGCTTCCTGCTCCCTTGCTGAAGAAATGGAAGTGTCTTAATAGACACTTGGTGTAAAATGGAGGCTAACCTTCCAAGTGTCTCACACAGCCTCATATGTCTTTGGGAAACTTTCCCATTTGCTCATGCACTTCTCAAGCCCTATTACAGCAGATGATGGAGCTGAAGGGTCCTATCTAATTCCTGGTATATCAACGAGAGCATCTTTCCAGTTATTTCAACAGAAAGTGAATCACGAATACAGAAAAGGCAGTCTAATTAAAAAAGTAAAGGTCACACTCTAGGGCATAATATAAAATACATTATGCCTACCCTTGCAAGGATGGCAAGGTAGAAAGCAGAAAATAGAACAATGTTAAAAATGGCACCATCAACTTTTGCTTTATGTACGACAGAACACCCAGGATATTATTTGTTATATAGCCAGGGGATTAAGGAAAACGTAAAATAACTGGTTTTCATAGGAAAGGTAGAAATAGGAATTTCTCAAACTACAATATTTCTTCACCGAAAAAAAGAGTAGATTCTTATTTGAAAAAAAAAACAACAACAAACAAACTTCATCTCTTTCTAACTCAGGTAGAGAAGTGAAGTGGAGAAATGTAATGCAGCCATCCAAAAATCAAACTTTTTGCAGATCTTCATAAAACTTGGCCTCTAAATTTGCAAATTCCTACACATCTAGATGGAATTTACTAGTGAGTTCTAAATTTGACAATAGAAATTCTTCAATTGTCAGAGAGCCTTGTGAATTATTCAATTTTAAAACAATTGATCACAGAAAATTATTTTGTGTTCCAAGAATTCAGAGTTGAAGAAGTGTAGTTCAGCTGTGACTTGTGGTTTAATTGGTAGGTAGGGTGTTGTGTTTTTTTATCTTTCTTCCCTCCCCCATTTACCTTTTGCTAGTGAAAAAAACCAAACAAAACAACAAACACTTGTTTCCATATATATTTCAGGTACTTTTTATAAGTTTAAAACAAAAGCAGCTATTACCACCTTGAACATTTCTAACTTGGAGAAAATAAAGGAATAAAAAGTTTTCTCCATCCTATTTAAATTACATTTGGGTAGTTCTCTGTGGGGCTACTACAAAATCCTTTAAGCCCACTAGTCTCTTAGCTACATTAAATTAATGAGGCATCTCAAGCATTCACTCTTCCACTGAAGAGTGTAGACTCTCCAGTCAGACACCTACAATTCACTAAATTGGAAACATTGACCTAAGGGAGACATCAGTGCATTATCCTTGCAGACAATATTGCATTGTAACGTAAAACACAGATCATATTTGAGGGATTAAGAAGATAAGGTGTATATTTAGTGGATTTTTTAACATCAATAGGGATAGGCTTCAGTGGACTCAGCTCAGTTCTCCTGACCACTAAACCATTCAAGTTTCACCAGTGCTACATCCTTCTTCATACAAACACCCAAAGCACCCGAATTCCAGGAGTCCCTACTACCATGTGTTCCTGCTGCTCCAAACAATACTTCAATTAAGGCTGAGCTACATTAACTGTGACTGTAAAAAAAATATATGTATTTCCATAACACCGCTTTTCCTCTACTGCTATAACTCTTCCCTCCCAAAGCTGTGTTTATAATGAGATAGTGTGGTGGATTTTCCATTAAAAGCCTCGGCAGGAGTTTCTGTAGTTTTTCTCATGTATCGCAAGTTCAATACTCTTTCTGCATTTGCTTCACAATAACCAGTCCATTCCAAGTGATTAATTTTCTATTCTAAAACAATGCATTCCTTTCCCCTCTCATTTTGCTGGTGTGTTGTTTTTTGTGTGGGTTTTTTTTTCCTTTCTTACCAAAAGAAAAAAATTCTTTTTCAATGACATCACAGTATAAAATTTTCAAAGCAGGTTTTAGTGGGAGATATGCAGATTGCTTTGAAAAGTTACCCTCATAAATAACAACAAAGTACTGAATTATTATCAAGGCTGTAACTCAGTCAAGAGGTGCTGTAACCATTTATATTATATGACCTCAGCAGAACCTCTTGATTGAATTGCAGCCTTTCATTAAATCGGGCACTCTGTATTATTTTCCCTGAACGAGAGTAAATCAGAATGGCAAAGAGATTAGCCCCCAAGCCCATCTCTTTGTGATCTAGAGGCATATATTTTTTAACCATTACCTCGATTTTATTTTGTAACTTTAAAAGATTGTGCATAATCTGCTGTGTCAGTAATTCCCTTCTCTCTGATGTGGTGCAGTTTGATGACATGACAAAAATACTACTATTTAACCTAGGTACGTGTAGAAACTATAATGCATGTAAAGGAGCAAGACGCCACTACTGAAAGCCAGAGAAAAGTGGGGACTAAAGGGAGGGAACAGGGAAAAGAGAAACTCTAGATTCATAGCACTGCAGATTCATTCACAAAAAGTTGGAAACCAGAAGGGACTGTTAGCTCATCTAAGCTCATCTTCTATATATATTACTGAATATTCATAATTTCATCAACGAAAATCAAACCTTCTGATTTATTTCTAACTACCATTTTACTAGAAGAGAAACAGCTGGCCTCTGAGTCAGGACATTCCATAAATAGCTCCCTGCTTTTACTGGAAAGTTGTGTGTGTAGGGATGAGGGTGGAGGGAGCCGGGGTACTTGTAACACTCTCTGTTCATCTCCAGCTGGCTTATACAATGCTGCCTCCATAATGTGAGAGACAGCCTCCATACCAGTGGTTCTCTAACAAACCCATGACGACAACGTCAACATTCTGGAACTTTTTATGGAGTGGGTCCATGCAGGAGCTCCTGTGCCCATGCAAGGGGACACCACAGCAGGCTCACAGGAATCATTTCTCCACAGCATCATTCCCTGGCTGCTCAGCACAGTCTGGAAGACAACAGCACATGCAGGGGCGAGTATTTTGAAAGGGAGCAGAATATTGCTCTGGATGTACAGTGTGGATGTACAGTCTCATATTATTTAAGAGAATCTAGTTTTCCCCAGGTTCGTATCATACATTGGAAGAACGTGGTGCTTTCCTTATCTTGCGGTAACTTTTCACAACATGCTTCTTTTTTCCTTATTCCTTGGACTTTGCCTCTTTCTCAAAGCCTCCACGTTTAACTTGGTAAGAGAAAAGCTACAGTAAGTCCCTTTTCCTATTTTCTTATATTTGTGTAGCTGTTAGACATTTTGCAAAGGAGGGGAGTACCAGCCAGCCTTTCACAACAAAAGGGCTACTGTCACCGCGCCAGTCCCAGACATGGTGGAAACCAGCCCACAGGAAAAGGCCTGGCTCCAGTGTTAGGCCCCGGCCGAGTACAGTCACTGCATTCACTCAAATTGGCAACAGGTCTCAGTGTTCCTGGCTTTGAGCTGTGAACAAGGGTCGGGATTGAATAACCAATTATACAACCGCTGACTGAGTTTATCCAAGGTTTGCAAACTGCTATAATAGCCCAGTATTCACTGCCTGTTTTATCCTTTTCCAGATATAGTGTCATATCTCCCCTTGTGCTCCATTTACATGTCACTTTATTACATACATCCATTAAAAAGGTTAATACAATGTCACAGTCAATGCCTAAATGTTGCCATTCAGTATCCTCGCCTTGCTCCCCCCAGTACATTTCATATAGGCACATTTCTTTCTCTCCACCTCTCCTGCGCACTCGCTTGCGCGCTCACACACACACACTCACTCTCTCTCTTTCCTGCTGCAAGTTAAATCAATTTGCTGTCAAGAATACAGAGCAGTGCATGAACAAAACAGTAGCCAAGAGTCAATAGAGTAAAAACTGCACGCTCCCTGAAGTTGCCAGTCACGGTCAACATATTGTACCACTAGTGATGGGAATAACCTTTAAAACTCCGAAAGTTCAGGTAATTACTTAAAATTATAGACATTGTTGAGACTCCCGGAATCACCTGGGTCTCTTAAACCATCAGGAAAGTTCACTCACTAAAAAAAGCCTTTTGAATGGCTTTCGTTACTTTTGGATAAATGTTAAACATACCAAAAATTGTTCTGCTCTGATTTTTAATGCTTCCCAACTTGACCCCACCTATAAACCCAGACCAGTAGAACAGTGGAAAAAAATAGAAGGAAAATCCCCTACATCTTCCTGTGAACGGCTGATGCTGAGATCATGCTTAAAGTGGCTTTTGTTGGGTTTTGTTGGGGTTTTTTTTTGGTTGGTTGGCTGGTTGGGGTTTTTTTTTGTTTTGGGTTTGTTTGGGGTTTTTTTGGTAAAAGACTATTGTCTCTGATAAAAATTATCATCTCTGTACAGAATCTTGTCTCTGAAAACTGAGAGAAAAGCAAATTCCTCTAAATCTTCTAAACGTTCACTTTTTATGACAAAGGGATTCCTGTTACTTTTTTCATTTTTATTTCCTACTGTCATACTTACACAAAAATGTGCAAGAAACCAAAGAAAAAATGTTACTTTCTGACTTCATACTAAACAGCATACAAAAGCTGTTTGATTCAGAGTGAATGTATTTTATCAGTGGTCAGATTTTACTTCCAGACACACACTCTTGTGAAGGGCTGTACAAGAGCAACATCAATCACTGCTGTTTCCCTACGCTGTATCTCTGGGAGAAAGGTACAACTTTTGAGTTGAGAAGTACACAGGAAACTCCAGTGGTACCATGGTGAAGCTACATTTATTTTATAAATTACAGTTTGATTTGTGATCACAGTATCTGATTTTAATTTAACTTTATAGCTTTTCACAGTTAGGAATAGGTCAGTTTGAATAAAAGACTATGATCCTGACAAGTGAAAAAACTTAAGGATATTTTTAATTCTTTCTCACTTTTCTGGGGTTTAAGACTTCAGCTTTTTGGTCTAGACCAATATACTAAAGCACAACAAAACCACACCTATTTCTCTGGCATGTCTGACCCTTTAAGTCAATGAACAAAGACAAAATGTTCTTTAAAAGACTGTTTTTGTGGGATCTTCTTGCTCATTTATACATTATCACACTTAAGAAAAAGTGCACAAATACTTTAATATCATCTAAACTGAGGGCTATATCAAGTCATTATCATTATGTGAAGTCCAACTTCAACAATGGAAAAGGAAGACTTTTTCCAATATGCCCCACATCAAAAGACCAAGAAATATGCTATTCATGTAAATTGTACACTGGTCCTAAAGGGAACAAACCCATTCAGTCAAGGGAAAGTCATTAATCAGGATAAGACTTTCAAAAAATGTTTTTGTTTACTTTTAAAAAAAACCTGGATAACCTGTGTTTCCCTTCTGATGCCGGGTGCTAAAGCTTCTAACACCAACTGCTGGTAATTACACAGACTGTTGCATGCGATGGTACCAAACTGTGCCGGAGAGAGCTAAAATTGTCTTATTTTCTCATTCTTTAGTTTGGGAAAAGTTAAGGATATGTGAAGCATTGAGATACACTGTTGGGAGGAGCACAGCAGCCCTGACATACTAAATGGAGAGACCCCAACTTCACATCACTTCCTTGACTCTCAATTAAAAAATTAAGATCTTCAAGAAGCTAGGTTACTCAATTTAGGATTCTAAACAAGGAAATTATTGCCCAAACCTATTTCCAATGAATCACTTTCCTATCTAAAAGCCTGTATGTAAAGTTCTTTCTTTTATTCTTTTTTTATGTCATGCCTTTTGAAACATGCACAATGCAGCTGCCTGCTTTTGCATCATAAAAGATCTGTAGGCACCACATTGTTCGGCTATCAGTAATAGACTCTTGATTGAGTTGGACTCTGAATGACACACAGTAGCAGCAAATGATAAAAAGAGAGACTGGAGAAAAACCCTCCCCTCAGTTTACTCCTAAACCAATTATCTGCAAGCTATGTGCACCATGAAATTCTATTAGAAACATATTTTGTTAGTAGTGTTGATGAAAGCTATGGAAAATTGTTATCCAAAAACATGAATTACCTGTGAACAGAATAGAGGAATTTTGGCAAATGGAAAGGTTGGTATTTTTTCTAGTTTCCTTCTCTCGTCTAATTGTTCTAAGGAAAAAAAAAATCTGGGCTAAATTTTGTTACCACAGTTTCTTACAACTTCTTACAACTTCATAACCTGACTTTGTATCAGTCTAACTAAGCCGGAAGCAAGGAGCCTCAGAATTATTTAAGGAAGAGCAATTCAGCTGAGCTCTTTTGGAAAAGTACATTCTCCAAACCCTGACTTGTTTTTCCTGCTCATTCAAGCACAAAAAGGAGAAAATGGGACTGGAATTTCTATGGCCAAAACCAAAACAACAAAACAGGACATGACACACCTTGGCAAGTTTACAGGCTTTCAGGCAGAGAAGGATGTAAAACTCCATCATATTTGGACAAATGCTTGCAAAAAAGACAGACCTGACTTGAATATAGTTATTAAAAATGCTTTTTTTTTTTTTTTTTTTTTTTTTTTTCCCCCTTCAGGAAACTCTGAAAGTGAGAGCTCCCACCTGTCACCCCTTTTAATTCAGAAATTAGCCTCCTGGTAGTGTCTGCAGCTCTGGTCACCACACAAGAGACTTCTAGACTCTGTTCTGTAGGAGGATATACTGCCTCTGTAAGATCTTAGCGTTACTTGAGCAATGAAAGGATCTCACGCATCAGAAGGTGACAGTCTGTAGCTCTGCCATGTACCTACAGCATTCTCTGTTTCTGTGTTTGGAGGAAACTGGTATTTCCTGAAAGGTGGTGGGTCTCTCAAGTATAACTGTCATATTACTGATTTGCGGAGGGGTGTTTTCATTCCACTGTTAGATGGCTTCTTGCAAACACTTCAGGTTGTGTGTAACTGCAGAAAGAGGACACAGTACAATACTTACTGATTGCTAACTACTATTTTTGTCTCAAATCTCAAAGGAGCTCTCTCAGACAATGATTATGAACAATTCAGATTTCATTAATGTGTACACTAATCTACAAATACTACTAGGCCACCTGTCCTACAGTCTACAGATCCTGGAAGAGTTGCTAACGCTCTAATGAGTGATCAAAGTACTTTCCTATGATATGGAAAAAAACCCAAACCCAAATAAAACAAAAAACAACAAAACACCAAAAAACCTTAAAACTAATATTTTTACTTCCTTCTAAGTAGTGGAAAAAATTGACTGGTTAATTTCCAACCTTCTCATCACTTTTTCTTCCAAGACCTCCTTATTGTGATGACACACAAAATTTTCATTTATGTTCAGAGTGAGATATCAATTAGTATCTTTCTATCCAATCTTTGACAGAAAAGAAGTATAAATAGGAGTTTGATTTACTGACTCCTTGAAACAGATTCTTAGGAGAACTAAAGAAATTCAGATATTAGAAGAAATCGTATCTTCTGGAACTCATTCTTATCATCACTGAAGTTCTTCATAATTGTGCCTTTTGGTATTCATACTGGTATTCATACATTCATTTTGGTATTTCCTACCCTCATAAGAAGATAAGTACAAAGAAACACATGGGAGGGCAATTTTTTTCTTCCATCAATTCTGATGGGGAGATGCCCTAATGCAGCAATCTTTTATTTCTGTTACAGTCCACTTCTTAGCCTCGTGTGAGCAATAGCCAGTTTTAATGCAGGTCCAGTAATTCTAACTTGCTAATTGCTTATTTCAAAATCATATTATTATACTCAAGAATCGGAATGCTACTGATTTCCTCAATCTTTGTTTAAAAAAACAAATATATGAATTTTCACCTCTTCAATTTTGAGACTTCAGCAAAGTGCTGAATTGCCAGGGGTTGGCAGATAGCTTGTTTCAAACACATATTTATCTGTGCTAGCTGCACAATATGATAGGGCTGTACAAAAGTAAAAATTCACTTGTTTCATGTTCCTAATCTTCTGCTGAATATTCCTTCATAACTTGACTATAAAGGGATAGGTTTATTTGAATTTCACTTGTGATGCCATGCAGATTTAAAAGCATTCCTAAATATATGAAATACAAAAGTATCTTTGAAACTTTTCTCTCTCAACGTGCAATAGGTATAATGAAACAGCCAGGAACAGTGAAACTTAAGAGAAATGTAACTTTAAATCTATCAGACTATTAACATTCTAACCACTCTCAGTCATATTCATGTTGTTACATTTTCAAGTTATTTTCCCTTTACGAGAAACATAAACATACGTTTCTTTGATATTTTAAACCCCGACTTAGAGCCTGTTTTAACCTCCCTCCGTCCAAGTGTTAACTGACTAATAGCTCTGCAGCTGTGGAAGAAAACATCTCTCATGTCCCCCATGGTCCAGCACCTTCCATGTACGGTTAGAATGATTTCATGATGTTTTACCACTGCTGGCTGCCGTATTTTTCCCCTAGCTCTTTCTGCAGCCCACAGCTAACCCTTACAAACCTTCCAAAGGATTTGGGAAGCGATCACCCAGAGCACCACCGAGCAAGAGCCAATCACCAAAGCAAGGGAAGCCTTCTTACCTAAACAAACCATTATCGGCTCATCTCATGCCTTTGTACTCCTTTTTTTTTTGCTATTACCTCACTGGATTAACTTTTATCTCTAATCTCTGCTTCGGCCAACTGTCCGGGAGCCGAAAAGCTGCCGGTCTTTTAATCTGTGTGTAATAATACTGCTGTTACTAACAGATAACTGTGAAACAACATGGAGGGAAGGAAAACACATAAACACACAAGGGCTGATTGTTAAAAACTGCTGTGCTAGGTCCTACCTGAAAGCAGAGCAAGATCACGTGCTCATGTCCATATTGCATTCCCTTCATCTTCTCTTCCATGTTTTCCTTTTCAATCCAAACCCCACTGAAGTGCTTTAATTTGGGGGATCTGCTCTCATTAACCAGTTTATCTGCTGGTCAGCTTCACGTGGCCAGGTTTCTAGGGCTCCGAGAAAATCCTCACCTACGTGAAACTCCCCATTAAACAAACAAAAAAATCAGGAGGGGGGTCGTGACAGAAAATATAATAAGAAAATTAATGATCCTACTGTAAAGGGAGATCTCCACAGCTTCAAATCAATCAGCATTTTAAAACTTGCCTTGAAATAAATAAGTCTCTTACTGGGTGGCACGTTCACCAGGCAGTCAGGATTTTACTTTACTTGAAGTTGGTTCTTTTATAAGCTCCCCCCAATACTACATCACACCCTGTTTGGTGAAACAAGGTTAAGACTGAAAGAAAAACAAAGACTACTTAATTATAGCCAGGTGAGTAGGGAAGCTGTATTCACAGAATATGGGGTCTTGTGGGGTTAGAGCAGGGAGGCAAACACTCATAAAAACTGCTCTTGTACGGGTGTTGGTGGCATTTTTTTTCAGATTTTATTAAAAGCTTATTAAAGTCAAAGACAGGCCCTTTGATTTAAATCTAGTCCTTGAAAGAGTCTGAAAATCAACAGGGGAGAAGAATAAAGCAGGCATACCAAAAAATCTCAGCAGGAGAGTTATGGATCCAGTATTTTGAGGAAGTGGTTGTAAGGACAGAAAGGATACAAGTCTTACATGGAATAGCAACAGCAATTAAACCAAGAGCATTAATGATAAATGTATTTTAACTGTTGCCCTATATTGCTCCCAGGATGCCAGCTCAGTATCTTACTATACCTCTAAAAACCTATAAAGCAAACTGATACACTCCAACCACTCTTCTGATACAACAAATGAAAGACTAAACCTTGCACCATACCTTGAATAATCAACAAACTCAGGGAAGCTGGGAGACATAAACCAGTACACGAAAAATTTCCTCCTGGCCTGTGGAAGACAATCACTTTGAGGGCTGTTACTCTGAGGGTCCCAATTAGAACCAACCAGGCCTTTTAGTATAGTGCTTCTCATAATTAGATCTCAGTGCTTTACAAAAGAGGTCATTATCATTACAGTAGTAGTGTTTTAGCTGTCCAGTCTATGGGTGTACGTCTGAAGTAAGGTCTGTGGTGCAAAGCAGGGAATTTCGTTAGATTGACTGATATTGACAACGTTTGCTTGTCTGTGTCAAATCTGACAAGGACTTTGTACGTTCTAACAGTTGTGTAATCTTCCAGGTTTAGTTGGAGAGACATCATTGTCCTCAAGTGGGAAATGGTTTGCCCCAGGTCACTCAAGAAGGCCTAGTGGCAGAGCTGAAGTCTTCTATTCTAGAGCTGAGCCAGGTGCCAAAATAATCAGGGCTTTCTGTTACTCCCTAGCACCTGGTTGAGCTGCACCTGGAAATGAGTAAGAATTCCAGTGAAGGTGTCAAAAAGCAGATCCAGTGTGTCCCCTATAGCAAACAGCATTCAGAAGGGCATTCTGCAGGAGTGATTATCTTCTTTGTAGTGTCCTAAATATCAGCCCTCTGCACAATGCATTGAAATAATCTCAGTTAAAAATCACACTGGCAAGGATTACAGTGGTCGGGTCCAGATAAAAAAGGCAAGACTGCAATCTTCCAGCCAAGCACAAACAAGCAAAGGGATTTTTTAGCTATTAGAGCCACCTGAAACTCCAGGAATAAATGACAGCTCAGTGACAGTCCCAGGTATGAGCTGGAGAGAAAAAGACCATCATCAATGAGGGAGGGGAATGGGAGTCACCCGTCATCACACCTAAATCCTTTCCTAATGTCTGACACTGCTCTCTCATCTGAGCTGGTTTTGGGGGATTTATTCTTAACTCCATACACTTACTTGACCAAAGAGAAAGATGTCCTAGCAACCAGAGTCAGCTGTCCCTTTCACTGGAACCCAAACTCCCTCTGCCTCACGTCATCATTCCTGACAATACATTGAACCCCAATGAAGAAAAGCAGGAAAAACAGAATGAATTCTTCCATCCACTGATATGTTGACCTCTGTCTGCGTATTTTACTTATCTCAAAATAACAATGAGGAAATTCATGGCTTCCCTTGCCAAATGAACAAGTGACCACAACTTTCTTGGATTATTTAGAAAATAAAATAGAGGAGCACCCAAGACTGATGCCATCCCCCTTGGGTGGCATCACAGATAATTCAACAATGTTTGCTGCTCAAGTACCAGAGACTTGTGCTAGATCTAAACATGGACTACGCTGGTAAAAGATTCTCGAAAAGGAAAGCAAGGAGTAACCTTCTCATTTCACATCTTGATACCAAACTAATAGGGACAAGAAAATCTCAGGAAACCAAATTTTCAGAATCATGTACCTGTTTCACCTGACAACATGAAGCCCTAAGACTTGTCCATCACACCCCAATATGCTTATACTCAGCCTCAAAATACCAGATTTTTGCAAGCATTACAATACTTATCCCTCAGCTCAGATTTGAACATGAAAACAAACCACTATATCCTCTCGCTGTCACCTCTGAAATTCTTCATGCCCCTGTCAGTGTTGTTTCCCCACTTAATTTTATCAGAGTAAAAATCTGCATCTCCTCTACATTTAAGAGACAACATTCACGGTTTTTCAGACTGCCAGCAACAAAAACTAAGAACCAAGTTCTAATCAGTGACAGAGATGCGCCTACACTTGCTGCCCACTCCCACTAAAATAAGGAATTGGGGACACAAACACTAGCTTTGACCCAAGTGCCCAGATTAGCAACCTCCCACTTGCCCCCCTCAGAAATCAATATATTGCTGTGTTTAAAAATGGTTTGCTGAAAACCTCTCAGAAGCAGCCTGGTGATGGTGATTATCTAAGGATCTTAAGGGAGGCTTTAATAAGGTTCTACTGTATACAGTACATCTAAAAAAAAGCCCACTAAAAATAACAATGAGAAGAGTTGATTGTAGAGGATCTCACTCTCTCAGCATCATTTCTAGCTTGTGCTCACACGAGTACAGCAAAGATACCTTGTCAGGCCACGAGGGTTCAACCGGCCTCATCAATAGCTGTTATTTTTTCAGCAGTACCAACAAAAGAAAAACAGGATTTATGCTACACAAGACGCTGAAAATAATGAATACTAATTGGATTGCCTAAAATTCCCCTTCTGTCCTTCTGTTCTTGATTGCTTTTAATTTCGCAAACTTCAAATTTCCTCACTGAAATGCTTAGCCTCCAAGATAGGGAAAAAATGAAAACACAAGAGTCACACGGGCAGTATTACTTTCTTGCTATCTGACAGGTTAAGCTGCCATTCCTAAGCAAAATTTGCAATAGATTTTAGTGTATAACTTCCTTCAGCTATTTTGTCGTTGACAGCTATGCTACACAAGAATGCAAAATTTTGTCACGTGAACAGTAAGTAAGTACAGACCTCTTTCAGTATTGTCTTTAGAGAAAGTCAGAAGAATGCAGACAGCTGTGACACACTTCAGTATTTGCAATATGTATTTTAATGTTTGATATTCTTAGTAACCTGTGGGGCTTGTAACAGTCCTTTGGAAGAACACATGGTATGTTGATGTTTTTCTCTTTGTAACTGCATACAAATATGACACGGCCCTACAGGACTGCAGAGGGTCTCCTAGGTCATCAGGTCTGTCCTTTGGATACCACAGTCGGCATGTCATATGATACTTTTCATTTGCTTATACAGCTCTTCTGTATAAATAGTTTGGGTCTGTTTTTGTTTCAATGTACTGCTCCAGAATCCCACTGTTCTAATTATTAAAAACCTAATTTTCAGAACACTTCTACTCGTGGCCAGTCTTTCTTTTTTTTAGGGCCACTGAAATTGTGGGTCCCTGTCCAATGAAACTGTCCAATTAAACTGTCCAATGAAGACGGATGCGTGCTTGTATCTCCTGAAAGCAGGCACCATTTGGGATAGCATTTCTTAACTTCCAAGTTACTCTGCAAATGAATTTGGCTTACTAGATGACCAACAGTTGAGTCCACAGGCAGAATTTGTCCTATATTTGCTTCAGTGCACACATCCTCTAGTTGACAAACACCGCTTCCTGAAACTAAGCTCACCAGACATTTTATTATCCCTTACACAGGCAACATTTGGAAAAAAAAGCTAACGTAGCAATTGAAAGTTATTAATATAAGGAAGACTCAGCTAGGTAATAGAACATTAGAGAAAAAACCCGCCACTGCCATTTGTCTACTAACCTATAAAATGTACTTTCATGAATTGAGTATTTAAATTAAAACCTTAACAAAACAGAAATCACTACTACTAATTATTATTCATATTATCACAGGAAAAGGTTAGTTTCCAGTCTCTGTCCTATTTGGCGACCTTTGGATACAGCACACAGCTGTCTAACAAGGTATGGGGAGCAATGTTAAACAGTTGTTTTTACATAGTATTTTTAACTGTGGGAGCACAAAGAAAAGGTTATATGCTTCTCCAAAACAAATGAAGATGCATTCCAAATTCTCAAACAGAAAAGTATGAGCTACAAAAGAAACATAAAAGGCTGTCAGGTCAAAGCTGTTACTCTGGGGAACAGACAGGTACTAGTAATTTTTTGGGGGGAGGCGGGACAACTAGGAAAATGTTCTGCTTACAAGGATAAAGGACAAGCCAAAGTAAGGTGCAATGAGCTGTGGATGGAAGAACTGTGGTCACCAGCTTTTTATGAAAAGTCCCTATTTCTGTAGCATTTTTCCATCATTTCACTGCAACCAAGCAGAAATATGCCAGGTAAATATTATGGTATCTGAGGCTTCTACCTTCTTTCCTTCAGTGCTCAAACGTGGGCTCAGGTCTTACAGACTGAGAACCAGTTGTACATAAACTGTCAACAGAGATAGTATTTCAGAGTAAGTCTGCCCTATCCTTGACATGTTTGGAGGGGAAATCAGTTTACTCCATAGCAGAATGAAGAGGAGAAAGAACAGTCAACAAATACAGAAAATCAGGGAGTTTGACTCAAATGTTATCTTGAGCCTTGAACTAACCTGACAGGATGCATATACCTCAAATTTTGAACTTAATTGGACCAAACACCTGATGACCATCCTGTGATTGCATGGCTCAGCTCTAACAACATGTATGTGAAAATATCTGAGGGACAGAAATAAATTTTCACATAGAAACTGTTACTACCTCTGACTTTATTCTAACAGGTGTTTGTACTGTTAGCATACAAGCAGTGATAAAAATCAATTAATAGTCTAATGTAGAAGCTTTTTAACTTTCATGCTTAAGTTTATTCAATTTCAAAAGGGTTTGTGTTGTTCTTCTGTCCAAAATCTGTGTACATGCTTCCAACAGATTATTAATATTTACTACCAAGAATAAGGAAAGAATAAGTATGATAAATAATGCTAACCTGTACTTACATTCCAACGTATGACACACACAACCCTCTTGTGCTTGAATAAATAACACATGTGCACAAGAGGGAAAAATACTTCTTTATGTAAAAGAAACTTTTTTTTAAATAGTTTTTTTCTTACACTGAGACTTTAAAGGGCATCAACAACTAAATAGATGTGTGTGTATACGGAAAAAACTTTCTACTCTTACAAGGACTTAAAGCAGGACAAATAGAGCATATTGATTTGAACAAGAAAGTATTTTAGAAAAAAAAAAAAAGAAGACTGAAAACATTAGTTTGTGGCTTTGTGGAATTATTCAAGCCTTTGTAATGGAGTAAAAAACTTGTAGAGATAGGCAAGCGATCAGTTAAACTCATGTATCAGGAATGGGTTAGGTATTAATTCAGTTCCCATCCAAACACTGAATCCTCTATCCCAATTCCTCCTATCAAGCAAAGCTTCCTCTTTGTCAGCTCCATTACATACAATTAGCTGAGTGATAGATTTGTGTACTGGACAAGAGAGTGGCATTATTAGCACAGAACTCTGAACAATCCTTGTATCCATACCCCACTGTGTTGATTTTGCCAAAGTCACCGTTAGAATCACAGATTAATTTACCTATGGAGAAAATGAACTTTCAAAACATTCAAGGAAGAAAATTGTATTTACAAATGTGCCAGCTTCAATTTCAAGATCTACAAGATTGCAGAAAAATAGAATAAAAACATAGGATCATATTTTCATATACAGCAAATCAAATCTTCCAGATCTAGACAGAGCTATAGATATGTATGAGAATGAAAATAAGAAAGATAACCACATACATTGAAGAACAGATAAGAATCATCAAATGCATTACCATAGTTTTGAACTATGACAAAAATTATACTTGAGTGAGATATTACCCTCCAGTTTCATCACACTCAATGACACATTTCATGTCAAAGGAAAATTTATAGGATATTAAAGCAAGCAAAACCATGTTTAAAGCAATGCTAATGTTACTACGGTCCTTACACACAAACCCCCAGCAGCTTGCAAATTTAAACTTACTGCATAGGCCTTAATCCATTTTATAAATACAAATGGCAAAATCTATAAAGACTGTGTGCATCTGGTTGCAGCTTTTAATTTTGCATATGGATTTCAACTTCAGGTTTTTACTTCCTTATCCACATTGTCAGGCACCACAACTTTGTTTCTACTGAAAAGATATTATAAAGTAAAACACTGCAGCTGTGAGGCTAACCAGAAGACCTCGGAAGTTTTACAGCCAAGAACAAAATTTGGGGATATGTGTGCTAAGCTAAAAGTGTTCAAGTATTTTATTTTAGACTTAAAGCAATCAATTTCAAAGGACAGGCTGGATTTCTTCCCAATAACAGAAAATAGTGCATGTAGGTGCATTAAGCATTTATTTATCTTCTTTTCCCCTCCATTTTTCTTTTTTTGGAAAGAAGGAAAAACTTTTCTCCCTGTTCATCTCCAGTTACTAGATATTATCAGAGGCAAAAGAAAATGTGTAAAAGAGAACCAATTTGAATATGGCAAATCTATTGTTTTAAAAATTAAAATAAATGCAACAAAGTTCTTCTTTTACAGTAGCAGCTGAAACAGGGATATTGCATATTTCAAAGTTAAGGTGCTCAGTTTTGAACTCTTCAGCATTACCTACACCATCTGAAAATATCTACCACCACTCTTCTTACTGCTGTGTATATGTAGCCCTAACTCAGAGTCATTTAGTATGTGCTTAATTTAAAATGTTCGCTTAAATCCAGCTTTGTAAAGCATGGCTTAAGTGCCTCCAGTTTCAGTGAATTTTATACTAAGCTAATACTTTAGTAAAAAGTGGGTTTTTTAAAACAAAAACATTGATCAAATCTGGTTATTACCTAATTGGTGTGAAAAGCACCATCCTTGTATTTTAAGAAGAGCCTTTTATTTCAGTGTTATGTATTTGTGAAGAAGGACTTGGGGAATTTAAGTAAACTCTCTTCAAAAAGCTAAATCTTTATTTACAGAAATAAAATTTAAAAATAAAAATTGAGAGAAATATGAATAGGTTTTTCAGGCCATCATAATTGGAATTGGGGCAAATTCTGCTCTTTTGTTAAATACTCCCTTCTGTTGACTAAAAATGGGCTATTGAAGTAAATAAGAGCAGAAATTATATGCGCTATTTATACATATAATGTCACAGTTCAACTCTTGTTTCATTAACCAAATACTACAGGCAAAGGTATTTTATGAGAAAACTGATCCAGAACTAAAAGCACGGTGTTAAATTATTTAATGTGCATTATTGTCCTACTCTTCTCACTTAGGTTACAGCCACACCAAAGACAGAAATACCAGAGTTGCTTTTTGTCACCTCTCACAAAAACTTGGTTAATTAGCGTAGGATGGAGCCAGGGCCCTGGTACACACGTGACAATATACACCCACACGCTAATTCACTCTGCCACATTCAAACTTAATTAGGTGTGAGCCCAAGCTGCGAGGTTCTAATCTCTATCTGGAAACTGTGTAGGCTAGAATATGGGAGTAATGTTGAGGTGATTCCAACCCAGGTCCCCACTCTGTTCTGTCCCCTGGCTCACATTTACTACTGTCAGCCTACTTTTAGACTATGGTCTCTGAGGCAATCAATGTTTTTACAGTTTGCTGATACAAAACCTAGGGCACCGCATCCCAGTCTGAGTTTGCACCTCACAAGGTTACTGCTCCTGGCATTAAATAAAATACTGGCAATACTGGGCTTTGGTGACAGCTGTCTCTTCCACAAGAAGGAATGCTTTAGACTAGAAACGCTGCAGCAGTCAAGAATACATGCTATTACTGGTAAAATAGTAAAGTGACAGAACCACTTTTCTAGAATAGTGCTGATTTTTAAATGTGTTGTTGTTTTTGTTGTTCTTCAGTTTTGTTTGTTTGTTTGCTTTAGTAGGTATTTAACAATATTAGTCTTGTTTCTCTTTCTAATGTAAGTGAGAGACATGCAGGGTTGCACTTGAAATAAATGGTAATGAACTATCAGAACGTAATATTCAAACATTTAAATTATGTGGGAAATCAAGTCCAGGGAGGTGATGGAGGCAACGTTCCTGAAAGTGTTCAAAAAATGGGTAGCCATGGCATTTGGGAGATGGTTTAGTGGTCATGGGATTGTAAGGCTGACGGTTGGGCTTAATGATCTTGAAGGTCTTTTCCAATCGTAATGATTCTATGAAAGTTGAAGTGGCCTTCAGCCTCATCTGAAAATCTGACACTGCCTTTTCAATCATTAACCCCTTTCAAAAAACATCACCTTAGGCTTTTTTACTTATCTGTGAGGTTCTAGGTGGGTTTTGTGGGTGTTTTTACTCTTTTTTTTCCCTTTCTCTAAAAGTGAAAACAAGCTATTTGCATTATGTTCTCTGTGCTTTCAGGTGGAAATATTACTCTGGTGCAAACTGATGATGAGTCTTTCTGTGCCTGCATGTGGCAGCGCTGTGTCAACACAGCCCCACAACATGCATGCGTCTGCACAACAGCGCCAGGAGAATGTAGGGCTTTATAAGCTGTCCTCATGATTTAGTGTTCCAACAAGGGAACAGTCTTACAGGAAACCAGCACTGTCTGATTTGCTTTCCCAGGACTGCTTGAAAGGAGAAGGTGGCCGTTCAACCTGTGGGCTCTGTTGTGTTCAGTAGGGGCACAATAAAGTGGATCAGTCCTGAAGTTTTGCTACTAGCAGATAATGAGCAAAGAACACACGAGCCTCAACATATACACCATTGGGATTTTCTGCATGGCACAAATAGAGACCAAACAGAACAAAAGTTCTCAAGAAAAATAAAAATGAAGCATTGAGCTACTTGTAATATACCACTGGATTAAAGTGTCCTGCAATCATGCTGGAAGACGGTTCATTTTGGCATCTGAATTGCTGAAACAGTGTTTAACAAATACACAAACAGAAAGGAAAATATTCTAGAAGGTGAGAAGTGAGTGCTAGCAAGAAGAATGTAATTTAATAGTCTGAAGCTGTCCGATATACAGCCTGAGCATAACCACATGAAAGGAAACCTTGCAAGCCAACCAACTGTTAGCTTTCTGTACTGAATGGCACACCAAATCCTTTTAGCTACAACTCATTTTGGCAGACTCCTGTCAAGGCAAAACTCGCCCATGTTGTTTACAATGAAAATTACACACTACCGTTCCACTCAAAGCTTTCTTGCTTCAGGTCTTGACTAGCACATTATTTGCATATATGTATTTTTCCAAAGTGCAGTTGTCCAGAAATTGCCTTAAAACTCTACTGGATGGAATTGGTCAGGTTTGAAAAATTATGCACAGTATTATTTTTACTGTTGAGTATTATTTCTTAGCGTCACCCCTCATGTCTGTCCCCCTCATCAAAGGAGAGCTTCCCCACAGCAGGCTTGACACAAGTACAATACAATTACAACATGGGCTAAGCACTGGATGAAGGCTCTACCCCTGACACAGAGAAGACACTTCTGAAGAGGGGGGGGGGAAACTGCAAACAGTTTAAATAACATTGGAGCCCTTCGTGCAACACAAGAAAGTTTCAGCAGGTAATATTCTGGGGTTCTGATCCAAAGTTTACTGACTTTCATTGACTTCAGTAAGCTTAGACAATCACTAAATAAGATCAATATTAAGAAATGTCATTTTGCTGATTTCTTGAAAGTGTTGAAAGAACTACATTCTCCATTTTATTCACCCAGATGAACCAACCTAACATCAGTGCAATTTGAAGCAGTGAGCATCTTGAAGGAGAGCAACTAAGGGGAGGACACAATCCAGTATCCCTAGTGCATTTTCTTCTTCCTTTTATCTGCTGAGTTTGCCAACAAATGTTCCAAATAGGCTGGGCTGTTAAGGTTTTATTAAATATGGTGACTTCTTTTAGCGTCATGAGCCAGCAGATGCCATCATTCAATGTGATACAGTCAGTCTATGGCTCATCTATTTCTTTCTGTCACCAATGGCTCTATAAAAAATACAAAACACTCCAAACAAATGAACAAACAAACATACCCCAACCAATCTTTTAAAGTACCCACTATTCTCCTAAAAAAGAAAAGATCCACAGAAAGTAATTGCAACCAACTCCCTATATCCTCTGGCAACTCAAATACAGGTCTATTTAATCTTTTACCCTATGAAAAGAACAAATAAGCTGAAGTTACCTATCACAGAAGATGAGAAAATATTGTTCATATTCACACATGTATTGAAAAGAACAGAAATTTCTAGTTTCTCAACTGTGATTTTCTATCAAGCAGTCTCAATACGTCTCTCAAATATTAATTTAATGTCACAGTCTCCATGGAAAGGCAGGGTTAGGAAAGAAGAAAGTCTAGGATTCCAACCAAATTCAGATGCTCCAGCACTCTCAGTGCAGGCTGGAAATACAAGCATTAGCTGCAGTGCTGTTCCTTCTGGAGCACTGCCAGCATAGCCTTTGGCTTCAAGGAGTTTGGGTGACTGTGTCCTGCAACTACAGTTAGATATGTGGGAGGGGAAGTTGCAGCATGTTGAGCTTGCCCTGCAGGCGAAACTTAAAAGTCAAACTGCCTGCGTCATAATATTGTCCCATCATATCACAATGAAATGTCACGGCACAATGCATTACACTGACTCTGAAAATGCTTCAAGATCTTTCATCTTCTTTTGGCCAAGATTATCTAGTCCGTCTGATACAATCTGCATTTGCCATGCATATGTAGGCCAAACTTAAAGCTTAAAATTACAGTTATGATACATAATGGTTGGCTGGCTGGGGAGAACTGTGTTTAAACTATTTACTTTAGACTCCTTCATGTGTCCAAGCTGGTTTCAAGGTATTTCAAGCTGGATTGTTAAAGGTTAATTTTCCCATGGAGTTGAAGTGGAGCAGGTGTTGTCAGAGCTTGATTGAGCCCACCTAAGTTAGACAACTAGCAGTATAAATATCCTTATTAAAACATGGAAGAGAAATAGTAAGGCAGAATTTTACTATGAAGTATCTTCATCTTGTAATACAGATTTTTATGTGCCAGGGAAAGGGCTACATGTTTTTTTCTGAATCACAGAAGCCACTACCAATACTTTGATTCAATATAATGGAAGTGGGGGAAAAGAGAGAAGGTACAGGACAGAGACAGAAAAGAGCTTGGCAAAAGGCTTACCATTACCTTATTCTATTTACTATTAAATTTCTTTCAGCTAAGTCCAAAAAAGCAAGGGGGTGGGGGGTGGTGTCTGACTAGATAGTTTGCAAATTATTATACAGTTCTGGGAACAAGATCAAAGTAAAATTCCTACATTTTACTTTTTATATTTCCTATATTTCACAAGTTGCACATGAACCTGCTTGCTCACATGAGTTTTCCTTCCACTGACACTCCTCAAGAGCACTGGTGGAGGTCTCTATGCAGAGCAATTAACTAAGCCTCCCAAAACTACATTCTAGCGACCCTCCATATAGTTGTAAGAATATCAAAATGTTCTCAGAATGTTCAATGTGCACTTTGAAAAACAAAGATATAACAACTGTAAAAAATACCAATGAAAGGAAATAATTTATGCAAGAGAACAAAACTGATCAACTGGTTCTCTAGCAGGAAAGAAATAACTGAAAAGTGTGCATTAAAGGAGAGTAACATTAATTCTAAAAGGTTCACATGGTTGATTTGCTAGGATAACAGCTTGTATTAGTATGATGCAGCAACCACAAAAGGAAATACCGCTAAAGCAGCCATGGACCTTGTACAAATTAAAAACATCAGAGCATCATCTTGTAAGACAGGCTGCAATATGACCTTGCAGAACACTGGTCACTCCTCAGTAACTGCTTTTACATCTGCTCTTATTCCACAGTATACAGCCTAACTCACGATCGATGAAAGGAGACGTTAGTTTACAACAGGTAAAGACAAATCATGCAGAGAATAACTAGAAGTACTTGACAAGTTGCAAATTCTTATTTTTAGTTTACCTCATGACAATTTGCTCATGACCATACTCTAAAACTGCAGAAAAATGCAGTAATTGCACATTAAACTTGTTTTAAAGTGGATTTGCTCAATGGGGGAAAAGCTGCACTTACTCTTCAAGCTTAGCATAAAGGTGTCTGCTCTAACTGTTTTAATTTGAGGTGAAGTACTCACAAGCATTTATCTTACTGAAAAATATGCTATGGGTAAGTACAACATTTTTGATTGTGGATAAAGGTCGGCAGAAATGGGGTGGGAGAAAAGTCATTTACAATGATGTATTTTGTGGCTTCTTCACAACTAGAAAATAAAATCTGTTTAAGAAGTCAGTATGTAAGGTAAAAATCCTTTTCTTCTTTGTCATAACAACTGGTAAAAAACATTAACATTTTGGAAATTCTAAAGCAAAATTTTGAAGGAAATCACAAATAAATATCACCTTCACTAGTGTAAGTTATTTGAGGTGAGCTATTTTTTATAATACTAACATTACAGTTACCACTACAGAAAGCACAAAGTGAGCATTATCTCTGCCTCAATGAGTTTATAACATATCAAGTTTCAAAACACAGTGTAAATGTTGGTCTTTTTTTTTTTTTCCTCCATAGAAAAAGTAGAAAAAGGCATCAGTTTATATTAGCTTCTCACAGGAACATAAACTCATGCACATGTGTACACATACACAGAGAAATATACAATCCTAATCTTAGCTCTGTTGACTTTGCTTGTGGCAGCCCAACAATGCCACATAAACATGATTACCTCCTGTGTTTTTCTGAAAGCACTGAAAAATGTCATCTGCCATGACCTGGACTGAATCGAAAAAATCTAGACACACAACCACTGACAAGCAGTCCACCTGGAGAGGACAGAAATATTTAACTGTATGATCCAGGACACCCATCAGCAGCGGATGCACTTTTGTTCAAAGGCAACAAAACAACCACTTTATTATGGAAACCAACACCCATCTCTTTTCTCAGGTTGGAAGCACATCCCGTTGGTACCACTGAAAACAGGTGCAGTTATTTGAATGTGCTTACTTTGAGGTCTATCTATCAAAATTAGTTGGCAATGGTAAGCAGGACACAGATTTTTTGCTTGTAATACATTTACCATTATAGCTTTGAATGCAAATGAGGGTTTTTTTCCTCTTAGCTTACAGTCCCTTCCTAGACAACAAACTAAACTGAAAATATCACTTTCCCACCAAAATATGAACAACCACACGGTGGGTCATGGCAATATACAGACAATTTTAAATTTGCACTTTTGGTTTTATGAATATAGGAACTTCAGAAGCATAGCTTACTGCATATTGGGGCTAGAGATATGTAAGAACAGTCAAGAATTGCATTTAATATTTCATCTAACAGAAACCACTGCTTAATTAAGAGTCTATCAATATTCTGCACTATATTGACATTGCAGTGCACTTTACATAGTCATGTCCTGTTGATATCAAATTTTCATTATTATTTTTGCTATTACTGTTGCTTTTCTTGCTCGCCTTAGAGATGCTTGTTCATGCTTGTCAAATCTACTTAATGGATGTTAATGAGCTCTTTCAAGAGGAAAAGTGGAAAGATTTGAAAAAAAGGTAAGAAGAAAGGGAAAATAAGATACAGAAAGATGAAAACTGAAATAAAGAGTAAAAAAAATAACCAGAGCCTGTTTTTCCTCATGTTATACATTTTTTCCAGTCAATGGTGGGAAAAAAAAAGCAGTGGAGCAATCTTTCTTCTCCTCTCAAAAAACAGACTTCAGTGCAACCTTCCTCTACTTACTCCAGTCACACAAGAAACAAATGGATGGACACATGCTCTTCTAAGTATCACAGGTCCCTTGAGTTTTGGGCCACTAACATGTCTCCTTGGTCCCTGAAGACTGGGATAGGTTTTATGAATTCAGCAGGGCAAATATTTGTGTACCTGCAGACTCCTCCTCAGCCAGACCAGAGCATTCCACAGCCCCCACCCTTCATCTGTGTGCTCTATCTTCTGAGAGATAATAGCATATGTAGGTATCTCTTACACCTTTGGATTGTCAAACATAAATGAGTTGTCCAAAACTACTAAATGCAAAGTCAGAGAAATTTAAATATTGACTTGAGTTGCAAAATTCAGATTTTGAATACCCCTAAATTTAGATGTGTAAGGTCAAGAGTTTAGGTTCAGTCCCTCACCAAAGTGGAAGCGAGCTGAAAAATGTGCTTACCTGTTAACTCCCAGCATCTTTAGTGTGAATTGACAAGGTTTTACTACATATAGATAAGATTAATAGAATCTTTCAAAAAACAGAACCTTTGCACAAAACTCTCAGAGGTTTGGAAGCACTTTTTAATTTGACTAAGCAAAAGTAGACACATTTTGTATGTTGAAGACACTGTGCTCTAATTAAGTCTCACTTCAATTTCACATAGAGATAATTTCACTGATATCACTGGAATTACCTGCTTTTTACAATGGTTTCATGCCAAAGGAGATTCAACCTATATGTCTGCAAGGAAAGGAACTTGCAAAAGAGAATAGTCAACAAGTGTATTGTTGATTATTTATTATTAATAATGATTATTATATATTAATATATTGTATGTGTAAATTAACCTTTGCAGCATTCAGATAACAGATGCTGTACCTGTAAAAGTATTTGGCATCAAAGAGATAGTGACAGCTTGTTGAAGGAACCATGAGTTAAAAGTCAGTTCTGGTGTGAAAGGTGGTGGGAACAAGATGTGGAGAAGGAAGGGGTAAGGAAGCAGCAGTCCACCTAAGGAACCATAAGTAAATCTGCCTTCAAAGTTCAATTTTTTTCAAAAACTAGTGGCCTCTTGCAAAGCAGAACCTAAACCTATATTGATAAATCCTTGTAAACAGGAACATTTGACAATGCATCTTAATCAGGGCTTTCAGCAGGTTTAAATGAAGAAGTATAACATACACGATAAATGACCAAATGAAAATGCATCAGAGTCTGAATTCTTTAACCTCCCTAAACCAAAATGCTTGGATTTTGGGTAGAGAAAGGTTTCCATCATAGCGTCTCTTCTTTATTTGAATTTTCAGTCAGTTCATTTGGTTTTCAAAATAGGAGTATTTTATAGGAAGCAATTGCTAACAACATTTCTGCCCAGTAGCAGATTCTTTGAAATCAGAATTTTAGATGAATATATTATTGATTAAAGTCTTACATTAAGGAAATGATGTTAAACTCTCTACTAAAATGTGTCTGGTATATCACTGTAGCTCCAGTATTTATCAACACAGTATGAAAGAGAGCAGAATTCAAGATGAGCAACCACAGCTCCTGCTAACATTAGCAGCAATAGTAGTTTTGTGTATGTAGGTATGTATGTAATTTGGTCCTATATATCCACAGATTTCTATGCACAGATGCATGCTTTGTAGCTAGTATTCCAGATTTTAATACTAAATGGAACCTTAAGTAATAATTTCACATTTAACTGAAAAATACTACAATTGTTTAGTGAGGGATAAGAACTCTGAAGAAGCTGCTTCATCTCCTACTTAAATGATAGTACTGTTTGAGAAGAAAGATAATAATGATGGCTCACCCAGAGACTGACGTATATGAATACACTTATTTCATAAAGAATTCAAAATTTCTCTACGAAGATGTTCCTGCAGGGGCCTTAAAAAAGAGAGAGTACAACTGTACTGGAATTTCAGAAGCTGCTCAGATCACTGCAATTCTGTATTACGGGCTGAACATGACATAAAGCAGAAATTTACTTTAAAGGTAGAAATGGGATCAGCATGTGCCCTGCTAAATTAGATGGTACTTCATCATCTGACACTTCCTTTTTATTTTTCATATAATTATTAAAGTTTTTTGCTTGTTTTCATTTCTTAAATTATAACATTCTTCAGCCAAACAAAGAATGAAGTGACAGGAAAAGGATTATGCTGGTATTATTTGCAGAGTATTTCTTATTTTAACAGAATTTTCTTGAAGAAATTCAAAACCAGAAGACAGTTAAAATCTTAAGAAACGAAGTATCAAATTTGAAATACTTATTTTGCTAGAAGACACAGAAACAATCCAGTTAGGTAGGGGACAGACAATACAAAGCATGACTTTTTAAAGGATCCCATTTATTTGGCTACCTGAAACTTGAAATAATCTGTGGTCTGCTAAGAAAAAGATTACCTGTAGCCACTTTTTAAGTACACCCTTTTCCAAGGAGCATGCAAAAGAATGCCTGACTAATCCTTTCCTGTGTTTTAGGGACAGCTTGCAACATAAGTCGAGGGAGCAGCCTCAGTTCTATACCAGTTGAAAATCTGGCCAGACAACTGTAATGAGTGGGAACCTTAAAGGTACAGAAAATCTTCCTTGTCAGGATTCAGATCTCTGTAATCCACAAGTGCTATCTGAGTCTGAACGACTGGTAATGGACTATAGATCCCAACCACATAGGAATAAGTCACATTAGAGTGTGTCTACTGAAATCAATAACACGTATTCAATTTATGTTTATTTCCCCCCTGTAATTCTTAAGGCTACCATGTGTATGTCATTAATCTAAAAATTGAAAGGTATTTTAAATATTTTCATGACAAGGTCTCCCCTGTTAACGCTACTTAGGAAAGTTAAATGTACACTGAGGAAAAGGAAAACAAAAAAGAGACCAGTGCTTCTAAAATGGAGGCTTTATTTTTGGCAATAAAAATGGAGAGCCCCCCTCTTCCTCCCTCCCAAACCCTCAGGTTGATTCATCTCTCATTCAAATTTAAAATGCACAGAGAGGCTGCAACAAACCCACAGAAGATTGATATGCACTGCACTCCACACATGGTTTAGCTCTTTATTCCAAAGTCTGGCATGATGATGTTGGGTTTTGTGATATTATTATTTCAATATATAATAAACAGGATTTGATATAAAAACAGTGCAATGCAAGTCCCCTTTAAAAAAAAATACAAATTGTTACTATAGCGCTTTGAGAGAAAAGGGAGCGAGAGATTCACAATGCAAGCTCAGAACTTGGCAACCTGTAAAAGTGCCCAGTCGAAAATTACTAACAGCTGGAGATGACAGTTGTTTTAACAGCTGAGCTGACAGGATTAATTTAAATGCACTGAAATCAAAAGTAGATAACACCTGTTTAGTCTTCCAGGGCCACTCAACAAGGTAGGCCAAAGGAAAAAAGCAAAGCCAGGGCTGTCTGCGTGAACATATGTGCATGCATGTATGTATGTACACATGTATGTATGTGTGTGTCTACACGCACGTGTGTGCCTCCCCTTCCCTTCTTCTCTCCCTCCCTCTGCAGAGGATGGAAGGACTTCAGAAAAGAATGACATACTTTTGAAGGCTGGGTGTGTGGGGGAGATGGGTGGCTTGTCACACAATAACAGAGAGGCCAACCCCTGCCAGCTTGAAACATCTGGTTCTCATTGTGCCAACCCTCCTGCTCGCCCTTCTTCCCCCCTTCTCTTATCCAAGGTCTTTGACCCAAACCCAACAGTGGATAAAGATCACCAGATTTTAAAGCTGCAGTTTCTCACTCCCGCATCCCAGTGATCCTCCTGGGTTAATTAATGCATTCTCCTTGAGCTCCAAGTCACTGAAGCTCCCACATGCTCCCTCCCACCCGCCTTCTTCCCCAAATTAAAAACAAAACAAAAAATTCCTCCCCTTCTTACCACGCCAAAGCTTGTAACTCGCGTGTCCATAAAATACATAAATAAATTCTACAAGGCATGTGAGGAAAAGTGTATGAAGCAACAAGAAATTTTTCCTGTGTCAGGCAAGGAGGGGATGATTTTATGTTTGCTTCTATGACTACAACTCTCTTCTCTGGCACGTGGGTGCAGTGCCCGGTGCCACAAGGACTGCAAGCCTGACAGACCACAGCCTGATGTCCCGGCACAGCCTTTGCTCCAGGTAAGAGCACCAAGATTCCACAAGGAGAACAGTCTGGTCCAAGAAAGAATCTAGGAGGAGGCATGGAAACCAAACCTCCTAGTAGTATAACTACCACACGAAGCTACAGTGCCAACTTCACCTTGCACAACCTTACAGGCCCAACTCTGCAGCTGCTCCGCTTGCAGAAATCCCATTGAGGCAAAAGTGAGCTCTGCCTGTGAGGAAGCTACTGAATTCAGGCCAGAGGCTTCCAAACTCAATCTGCAGTCTTATTTCCAGTAAGGCAGACAAATGGCAGAAAAATTTCCAGCCAACTTGTTTTCTAAGAACTATGTCTAGTCCCTTCTTGTAAGGAAGGCCACTCTCAGGCAGGATCTCCCAAGCAGGAAT
>NW_009954185.1:4520481-4545688 GCF_000747805.2 Chaetura pelagica | reverse complement strand
AGGAATGAAATTTTTCCACTGTGAAGAAATACAGTTACTATTATCAACCATGCTTTAAAAACACAGAACTTGGACACAGAATCGCGTTTGTGTGCAAAATCTGTTGAAAAAATGCCTACAAAACAAAAAACTGAAGAAACTATTTTCTGACTCTGCTTTGTGCCTTTAGCCACAGGACCAAACTTTTGTCCTTCTTTTCCTCCAGGGATGAAAAAAATGGCCCTACAGTTGCTACGAAGATGCTGTAGCTGTAAACTTCATACAACCAGAGGCTTTGTTCAGCTCTCTTCCTTCTTGCTACACAAGCCTTCAACAAGTTGAAGGTGAACTGAAAAGATCACATGCTCACTTCAGCTAAATGCAAGCCTATCCACCTCTGCCACATCAGTGACAGCATGGTTGCTACCTTCAGTTTTCGTAGTTGAAAAAAGAAAAAAAAGCGTTCAGTTGAATGGTTCAGAAAATGCCCGATTCATTGATACCAAAAGCTAGAGAACCACACATATTCTTGGCTACAGCACCCACCCTTGTCAGAAAGAAAACCAAAAAGAAAACCAACCACAGTAGCTTTCTCTTTGCCACAGGTTTCAACACACTCAGCTTGCATTCTCTTTGTGTTTCCATCCACTAAAGCTCCCACACACTCCCTCCCACCTTCCTCTTCCCTAAACAGCACAGAGCTTCATATAGGCTAATTCACCATGACAAGAAAAACAGAACAATTCTTTACTAAGCTGCAGCTATATTTACTCATTTCAGAATTTCAAGTCCTTTTTCAGCATTTATTGTCCAGGTAACTGGACAAATGTAAATATTATTGGCAATTCTGACAAGACAAAGAAGACCCAAACACAACTCTCAGGGATGGGCCCTGTATGCAATGAGTTTAGGTAAAACCAGATTCCACATGAATTTACCTAGAGAAGTTCAAGTCTGGATCTAAAACGGTCTTCTCATTTTATTTCACAAGAAAATGCCAATACACTTTAAGACTCAAGTCACATGAACTTTACACTAGAGCGTACACTCTGGATACTAAATTAATTTTAATGAAGCTGTGGAGTGCCTTGTGATGGACTGCACCTGAGTTTTACTACTGCAGCCTAGCCTATATGCGAGAGGATTTACTGCACAGCATTGTATTGCCCAGCTTGCCAGCTTTGTATCCAGGGCAGGAGAGCTACACTAAAAGATGGACACCAACACCAATTCTCACCTACTCCTGGGTAGGAAAGAGAAGAACTTCAGTCTAATGAAATATAAAACTTTCTTACTTGCTGAAGCGTTGAACTTTTCCAGCCCATGAACCTAGAGATCCCCAATAAATTACTAAAATATTGGCCTAATAACAGAGGGCATTTTCCCTTTTATTTTACACGTCCATGAACCTCTGCATGTCTGGATTCTGGCCAAATCTGGAAACAGAAGTGCCACGGAACATGTGAGAGGCTGCTCTCCTGACAATTCCAATTTGGCTGGTCTCTGGAAGTGACAGAAACCCCTGGAGAAAACCAGCACTAACTCTGCTGTTAGTTCTGTTCACTGCTCCATACGGACACACAAGATCCATACTGTCTACCACCAAAAAAAAATAAAAAAAAAAATCAGGAAATACTTGGGGAAAAAAACCTGGAATAAAATTGAGAAAACATACTTTAAAAAAGAAGGAAACCCTCTACTCCTCACAAACACACAACAAATAAAGTAGCCATGGTGGTCATTGTAGTAGCAGTAATAATGATGATGCCAGGGAGGCATGATCACCATTGCTTGCATTTATAGCACATTCTTACAAATGTTATATAATTTTCTGTACTTCTACATCGTTAATTTCCATTAATATTTACAGAAAAAAAATAATCTTTCTTTTTAAAGTGTTTTTTCAAAGTTTTCAGTCTACTGGGCATGCAATGATAATTGCTGCTCTGTTCTGCTTAATGATAGAGTCCTTTCCCTGTACAAAATAAGAAGCTGTTTCTTCCCTGCTTTTTATTTCTTTACACAACTCAGAGGCTCAAATAAGATAATTACAAACAATGCCTGAAGAATGGTTCAGTTAATGTTAATTTATACAACAAACTAATTACTACCAAATGGTAAAAAATCACATGTGGAAGTTCCTGTCTCCCACGCACACAACTAAACCAGCAGCCATCTGTCTCAGCCTGGGAGCTCTCAGTGACAACTGAGGAAAGCAAGGCAAAGGATGAATCCAGATATGTTAGCTGCTTCTTCTGACACAAAATGATGGCATTTAAGCACCGCGGTGATCTCAGCAGTGGCATTTTTTTCCTTTCATTTCTAAAACAAACAAACAAAGTACTGGCATCTATAGCTACGTCTCTGTCTAAATTTTACCTCAACTCCAATAACATAAAATAAGGTCTAAAATGCCTTTATCAGATGTAATTCTTCCTCGTGGCAATTCCTATACGATACTCTTTATAACATCCTTCACGTGCTGCCTATCAGCAAGCATGAGGTGAGACAGTCTGAATCTGCTTAACAGTACATGAGACAACACATGGAAAAATGTGCTTTTTTTTGTTTAAGTATTTTTTCTACCACCTGAGCAAGCAATTTTCTCCAAAACCTTGAAAAATCAAAGTCAGTACAATTGTTTAATACTTTTATGGGATGCTCATTAAAAAACTGACAGTGAGAAGATAGCTGGGGATAAATCCTGATTCATGTGTTTAGTTTAAAGTCTCATTGAATTCAATGTGAGTGTTACTTCATCGAGGACTTCAGTACCAGATCCTTTACATGAATAAGGACCTTGGCAATTTGACTGTTAATTACTCTCTGATTAGCTCGCATCTAGCGAAACAAACTAAACACAATATTATCCCCTAAGCTCTGTTCAAGAAATTTCAACTCCAATATTCTCCTCTCCCTGTGAGATCAGAACTCCAACAGTCATCAAAGACAGTGCTGTACATGAATAGAGCGAAATATCAGAGTTTAGATTCACAGTACAGATTTCAGAGGGGAAGGCTTTTTTCCCTAACAGTAAAAACTGATACATCTTTCTATGTTTGAATATAAGGCACAATTCTTGTACTGCAGATGGTCTCTATGTATCTCATTTAGACCAGGACCCCCTCTTACTTTTATGTGAATCCCACACAAGTACCAAAGTGCAGCCTTATGGCTTTATTAGAGAGAAACCAGCCAGTCAGGTAAAGACTGGAAGACTTTTTAGTAAAGACTAAATGTCTATGAACTTGTGCTTCTGACTATTTATCTTTTCACGAAGAAAATGGCCTGAAACAATGACAGAGGAGGAACAATTGTTACAGCAATTTAAAACAAAGTCTCTGTAATCTCATATTCATGAAGTAACACAGTCATTATTTCTACATGGGAAGAACAGTATTGACAGTTTAAATGAAGTAAACAAGAAGGAATCACAGGAGAATCTACATAACCAAACAACAATGTCTAATTATTTCTCATTCATAGTCCTTAAAAGAATTATGATACAGAAAAAAAACAACATAGGGAAATGATTCTTGCATACAGCCAAGAGCATAAAATTCTACATAAAAAAATACATTCACTGAAGTGAAGGAGAGAGAAGCAATTTTCCTGTCACTCAGTCCTATTTCACTTAATAATTTTTTTACTGTTAGGTTACATTATTAACAACTGTTTTCTATGAATGGGAACTGAGAATCTTTCATAAGAATTTCACTGTGTTTCACAACGTTTTCACTTTTTTTAGGTGTATGTTATCAAAGATTAGCTACTACTTAAGTTTTCATTCCTCTTTTACAGTGGGGAAAAATAAAATCATAATCCTAGCAAGAACAGGACTTCGTTCTAAAAGTGAACTATGAGAGTTTTTGACAAGGAGTTGGTGGGTAAAACAAACCACCTAGTATCAGTGAGTGAGATAAGACAAGAGAGGAAGGGTCATACATTGCAGTGTGTTTTAAAGAAAAACCTGTACCTGAGGGGATGCTCTGGACATCATGCAGTCCCTGGGCTGAGACTGACGTCAGGCCTCTTCCCTCTTTCACCTCAAGTAGCCTCAAGCAGCTCTCACAGCCAAAAGTCTGCCTCTAATTTTAGTTCCTACTCCTGGCACATGTTGTGTCCTAGATCACTGAAAGCTTTGAATTAATACACTAAGACCCAGTATTAAGCTAAAGAACTGACAGCTTCATGGAATGCATTCAGCCTGGGAGCAAAGCTACCTGGGATTTGCTAAACAATCCCAATGCTCCCTCCTAGTAGGAAAATGATTTTGAAAAAAACAAAAACAGCAACAAAAAAACCCAAACTACGGCACATCTTTCAATCTCCCTCAAAGAACTATACTAAAAGCTTACAAAAATTGATTCCCTGTTTTTTTTCCCACAGTGGTGCCTGTTTATGCAAATGCAGAAGGCATCTTCATTCTTCTCTTGATGCTTTGTCACCTGCCTTTATGTCTACAGGAACCTGTATACTAAAAATACCCAAAGCAGGTAAGTTAAAAAATGGCCATAAAGTGCATCCCATTTGCTCCTGAAAATATTTAGGACTGTGGTGGATGGTACATTTGGTGTGATTTCTGGTGAACATTTATAATGTCCAATATAAGCAAATGAATTGTTAGCAAAGACATTGAGAAACCAAAGATTAAACAGAACTGTATCTGTACTCTCTCTCTCTCTAGAACCTTAATGGCAGTTTCCTAGGTGCTATATTTAAGGCCTTAAGCCAAAACAAAAGCAACAACCAACAAAAAGAGTTTTACAACAGAAAAACTGGAAAAATTCTGCAGGCTGGCAATGTAAGAATGCAACCCCTAATTACATTGTCTTTTTTACTTCTGAGGGCCCCTTTACTTTAAAACAGCAGTTCATGCACACTGTGTAACATCCACTGGGTACTATGTTCCCCCATTCAGTAGCCGGTCTAGCGATAAAATACTGGTAAAAATGGTAGTGTAACTTTATAATCTCTAAAGGACAGCATTTTTTTTTCCAGCTGGAAGAACAGGTTATAGCCTAAATACCTATGTCATGTGTATTATTCATCTAATAATTTTATGGTTAGTTACTGACCAATGACAGTTTCTTAATTCCTCTGAACTCATATAGGATTGGCTTGGCCAAAATTTTAAAGGAAGAATGCCTTTTGCCTGGATCTGTGTCCCATACCCCACAGCTTCACAGGAGCTGTGAATCAATTAGATGACACAGCAAGAGGAAATGCATAAAAAAAGACTTAAAATAAAATAATCTTCAGTGAGATGTCTCCATATTTAGTTAAACAGCATTGCTGATTAAGGCTGTACATGAGCTCAGTGTGAATCCAGAATTGTTGCAGCTGAAAATCATTAGCAAAAACCTGCTGTCCTCTAGTTTCATCTTCATATATTAATTTCCCATACGAGGAAAAGGAGTTATTTGGAAATATGTTGCTCTATTTAAGGTTAGTGTATAGACTTCCCAGCAAAAAGACATTGGCGTGCTTCAGACTGTGCAACAAGACAGTGATCTTACAGTATTTGATTGACTACACGGTAATGACCACAGTTGAAACCATTTTTCTGCTTAGTTGTTGACTTTTTCCCTCTTTTTTTATTCCCCCTGGTGTCTGACTCTGTGGGAGATAAGACAGTAATGGAGGGATATGTGTTGTGGGCAAAACAGAGAAAGAACAAAAAGAAGTTTAGCCAAAAAAAGATCAATGATGCATACAGAACAGAGAGGCTTTCTTCTTCCATGTGTTCTTTGTCTCTAGACTATTTACCTTGAGATTGGGTGGGCTAATCTACAGTACAAAACTAATGAAACATTCCAAACTGTACTGGAAAAACAGGACACTTGGATAAGCACTTCCAAGTGGGGAGAGACATCTTCCTTACTGATAAAGCACTTGGACTCCAGTTGTAACTCCAGGGTTGTATAAATCTTTAGCTGTGATCATTCTTGCTTATTGGCAGAGGAATACAAGATCTGGCTTTGTTGGTGGTTTTTTTTTTATTTTTAAGTGCAAAGAAAATTTCCCCTCAGGCATATGGACTGGGCCTTTTAAACTGCCCTTTCCAGGTATTCCAAAAAGATTTATGAGTAATGGCCAAGTAGCATGTCCCATACACAACCAACTGCCTATAACTGCAGGCATGGATAAAGACACTGTTGGACTTCAGATCGTCTTCTACTTGTCATTTCCTGTGGTTCTGTTATTTGTTCAGAGATTCAATGATTTCACTAACTATGACTGAAAGGATCAGATGAACAACTGAGGCTCATATCCCTTCCTGTGTGTTGCATGTATGAACATGTGGCTATTTCTCCCTGACAGGAAGAATCTGGCTCTCCACGTCGCAAATCTGTAGCTCTCCTTCCTTGTGCTGTATAAGCTAGTACTTTCTATCCCTCCAAAAGGTTAAGTCTGAGTGCTAATTCATCATGAACTATGTTACTTAGATACAAGTATCTCACCATCTAGGAAATAGAGGACGGCGTAGACTTTGCTCTTGTTACCTTTCAGTTCTCTTAGTAATGCTCTTTCTAGGAATAGGCCTAATCCCTGTCTGCACAGGGATAAAAAAGCAATTCACACTGGGTTCTTTACAAATCCTGTATTGGGTCAAATGTTGCCTTCTTCAAGCTTTTGCGTATTCAGTGGGAATTGTGAACTTACACCTGAGATCAGAACTTGGCCCACATTGTTCTGAAGTGTCTATTAACTCTTCCACACTCATCAATAAATCAAGATGAGATTCCTCTCAAGCACAATGAGCCTAGAATATAAACTATACCACTCTCAACGAGGAGACCAGGAATTCAACTTCAATCACATGGTTCACTCTTCCTCCCTCTGACTCTAGTCTGTAGAAAGGAGAAGGGAGCAGAAGGCCAATTCAATCCCAGGATTTAAAGGGCCACAAAAGGTGCACCCCTTCCCTCTTTCAAACACACCAGAGCGGAGGCATCCAGTGGTACATCTCATTCCCCCTGTGTTTACTTTGAAATTGTAATTTTCTTCCAAGCTGAATGTTCCTGTGTCTCCCCCGAACCCCCAACACTATCCCAATTCTTCCCTGCACAAACTTGGGAGCAACCACCCCTAGTTACACGGTACCACAACCCCGTGTTGCCACCTGTCAATCAGAGCTCCATTCATCTTTGAGAGGGTGAATAAAGTGAGGGGGGAGGAGGAAAGCAGGAGGATCTCTGCATTGATCAAAAATGTTTGAGGCGGAAAGAGGATGGAGAAAGAGAGAGAGAGAGATGGAGATAGATTAGAGGGTAACAAAATTAGAGAGGGAGATAAACAGAGCCAAAAAAGAAGAATGTCCTTTGTTCATTTAAATGGCTCTCTGCTCCCAAGCCCTCTGCATGACTAATGCCACGCTGTGGTGTGTAAACCTCTTGGGCACATAACACAAACAAAGCATAACTCGGCCTGAACAAACAAAGGCCTAAGCAACAGTGATTGAATTCATCTTAAAACAACAAATCAATTCTTCCCTATTAATGCCCTAAATACCAGCGTAGGAGCAGTGTCCTGTTGTAATAAACAGCCATGTGTTCAATTACCGTCTGTTTTCCCAACTACTGCTCTCTTCAGTAATTACACCATACAACGCATTCTACATTGACATTATATTAATGTGCGGGGAGGAGAGATCTTAACTAGGAATTAAATCAAGGCTAAACATCTCAGAAAGCCTTACCGTGTCGCACAAGCGCTAACAGGGCATTCTTTAGCAGAAAGCACAGAGTAATTTCTCTCTTCGTTCACTTTTCACTTTCATTCCCTGGCTGAATAAATAAATGAAGACACAAACTTCAAAGAACTCTATTGCCTCAAAGACCTTCACAGTAAACCTTTCATAAGCTCTCAAAATGTCCACTTCACCTGTACAAGATCACGGCTCAATAAGGAGCGTTTCGTAAGTATCAGCTTATGTCACATCAGCTAAACAGCAACAAAAAAAAAACAAGAAGAAAACTTTCTGGAGATAAATGCAGGGGAATAAAAGTTTAAGAAAAGGTTTCTTATCCTTTTGCAGAATTGTCAAAGAACACTATTGACTACCGAATAGCACACAGCAAACAGACCAGACAAAAGATATGATGAAAGATGTATTTACTTGTACAGGGCTCCTTCCCCCCACCTCAACCTTTCTTTCCATTTCATACACACCCACACTGCACCGTTTGCATTGTGTTGTTAAATAACCAATAGCAACCCAGATGAAACAGTGGAAGGGTTTCTATGATGCTGTCAAGCACCAGACAGATGCTTGGCAGTGTCAATATGGTTACATTTGGGTTGTGCCAAGGCTTGAAATGAAAAATAAAATAGTAATAACAATAATACTTTGAGAGACAGAGAAAGAGAGGAACGAGTTAGTGCATGGACACGCAATAAATTTTTAGATCAATGGAGTATCATCCTACCTGCTGGGTTTTACTTCAGCGATATGAACTGTTATGGAAACAGATAAATAAAGCTTTTCATTTTGTCTGCATACTGGGTTTCAAGAATGTTAATAGAAAGCAAAATCACATTCTGAGGGTGTAATGACTGCAGATTTCTAGGCCCTCTAGAATAGATTCATCAGTTTCTGCTGCAAAGGCACACCAAGTATGTCTAACATAGGAAGTATGATAAACTTCCAAAATCTGTTTCAAAATCAAATGCCCTAGGTGCTGCAAAACTCTTCTGACTGAGGCTTCAGAAGACATAGAAATTTGCATATTTGGAGGAAATAAAATTTTGAAAGCTTTTCTGATATATTATAGTTTACCCTCAAAACCACAGTGCATAACATTCAGACATGTAAATTTGTCTTAACAACAACTGCTTACTTGCCCTCCTCAGGTCATTAGACACACATACCCAAAACCTCTCCAGGTTTGAAACTCATTTTCATTCAACTAGTTTCAATTTTTTCATTTCAGCTGCCAAACCAAGTCAGGGGAAAAGCTGTATGCACCTGACCCAAAATGTTTTATTTAATCGTAATTGAAATGTTTTCATCTCTTTCAGCTCAATAATCTTAAAACATCTAAAAACAAAAGCTACCATTTCCAATGAAACATTTTGTCTAAAAATGTTGATCGTTCCAAATTTTCTACTATTTTTGGCTAAAATTAACTTGTTGAATTGCTAAATGGTTTCAGCCCTTAGTTACAATTTTACAGGTTTTAGGATGTCCGCCTCCCCAATTCTCCTTACCCTGTTTTGAGTGCTTTTTGCATTTATACATTTCAGGACAGAAATCACATAGATGTAGCTTGTTTTCTCCTGAGGCAATGCAGGAATCACAATACAATTAAATTGTGTGACAAGAAAAAATTATGAAAGGAGTTGTATCTTGCCAGTACAGCTTATTAACAATGCAGGAGATGTAGAAAGTTGTACAAAACTGGCAAGGCTCAAACCACCTTAAAAACATCAACATTAAGCAGACACATAATAAAAGTAAGCAACAGCTTCAAACTTTAAGAGTGTTTTTACAAGGCTACTTCATTAGCTAAACAAGCAAGTGGGAGTTGCTGCAAATGTTGCTCCTTGCCATACTACAGGCTTTCCCTTGCTTCTGGTAAACAGAAGATACAAGACAGCCTTGTGAACAGCTCATGGCACAGACTGAGATCTAAAGCTAATCAGACAGGATGATAGGTCATCTTAATCAACTTCAAAAAGCCAATCTACATGCTCATCCCAGCTCCTCTCCTCTCCTTCCCTCATTGCTCTCTCACTCATTTGGCTGTATTTTCCCCTTCCCCCTCTACTTACTTCCTGCAAATTGCGCTGTTAAGAAATAACGTGGGGAGCCCTTCAGGTCTCAGCATCCTGGGCGCAGGTGGTGGGGAAAACTTTGAAGTGAGCTCTCCAGTAACTCTAGAGCTGTCCGTGCCTCCTCCATAAGCAGCTCTTATTAAAAAAAGGACCAAGTATCCACTAGAACAAAACCAAGCAGGCCTATTTAATTAGGGCAAATGCTTGATATCCACTTCTTCATGTTAAACCACACAGCCACACATGCCTGGGAGGTCTGATTAATTTTAATATGCACGGTCGTGACAAGCGCCTCGGGGGTAAGAGAGAGGGAAAAAAAAAATCCCACGTACCCCGCTAGCTCGACAAAAAGGTTTCAGCTAAATGTGTATGTGGCCCAGATTAAGATGTTACTATTCAGCAAGGGCTTGAACCTTTAATATGAGGGACAAGAGGCATGAGAAACAGGTGGCTCGCTCTTCACTCTTGAATAAATGACATCCCCAAAAGCTGTGGCACAGAAGCATACAGAAAGAGCTGGCACACTCTCCCATGTATATTTGTATATTACCAGTCTGGGTCAGAGGTTTCTCCAGCAATGATCCAAGGAGTGAAATGAAGCTCAGAAAGCTAATGGCTTTTCCAAGGGAGGGAGAAATGAAGGGGGGGAAAAAAATAATAAAAAAATTAAGGCAGGCTGCAAACTCATCTAGGTAGAACACACTGGGGGCAACAGGCAAAATGATCTGGGGATACGACTGGCAGCAAGTTTTGAAAATCCCTGTTTAAATGAATCGTGGCTATTGAAGAGTCTGGTTATCTGGGGCATCGGGGGCAGAAAGGAGCCCAAAAAATTATTTTGGTCTTGGTGAACCACTTACATGCTGCACTGTAAAACACGGGAAGTTAGAGATCAAGCACTTTGCTTTAGCTTCTGCTTGTCCAATATTATGGAATTAATGTACCCTGGAAGGAAATTTTAGTTATGGAGATGAATCAGAGAAGACTTTAATTCTAAAACATGGAGGGGGAAAGAGACTTCTCTCCAAAAGCACAGGTTTCCTGAATCTCACTTGACTGTAATGCTTTATATTTAAGATGCTGTATCAGCACTTCAGATGCCTTTATCAAAAATCAAAAAGAAAAATCCAAAAGCTACAAACCTTTGAGGATGCAATCAAGAGTGCCTTGGAAGGGAATCTAAGCAAATTTTGAAAACATCCATTGAAATAAACTGTGACTATCGAGCTAAACTACTAGGAAGAAAAAAACACTTAAAACTGAAGGTGACAAATGCATAAACTTCACTTGGAGCAAGTAAGAGCTGGCAAGGCTTCAAACTGGACTATCTCTGTTCCAGAGTTAAAACATGTGTTAATAAAGGTTTAAGCCATCACAGCATTTACCAGTGTCTACTCTTCATAGGCCTATTTCATAAACTTCATCTTTTACTTTTTTATTACTTATTTTTTTTAATATTTTATCAGCAGTATATGAATGCACGTTTCCATATGGCAGAGGCTTTGAAAGTGGTGAACAGAAGTTTGATGCTGGCTTACTCCACAAGGAAAGACAAAATTTCTGGTGACAGACTGCACAGATGAACATGGAACCACAATGCACTGAAGCATCCTTCCACAGCATCAGGACTGTACGATCAAAACTTGTAAGTACTCAACTGCAAAGTATCCTTGTTTGTCCTTCAGTAAAAGAGCATTACAAAGACTCTTCAACATGTACTTTGTCAAGGGACAGTGAAGAACAAAATAAAAGAAATTCAAACCTCAACCAATTAGACTATCCTTAGGCTTCTCCTGAATCTGTTCACTTTATTGCTTCCCATCTCATCAGATGTGATTTTAAAACAAAAGTCTGCATTTCAAAGGCGTTCCTTCTTATGCCTATTAATGGCCTGCTTTGGAATTTATGCCTTAAGAAAAGGGAAACCTCTTGATTTCTTTACAAGATATGTTGATTAAAAGTTTGATAATATTAGTAGCTATTCTAGGATCTTATTTCAACTAGAAAGCCTGAATTCAACATGGTTCACTTTTATAGACTACAGAACTGCTTAAACAACAGCCATTTAAATTACCACAAGAACAGGTGTTGTGATTTATAATGGAAACTTAAACATCAAACACAAATACCCTTTGGGGGATGTTCAGAAGACAAAAATCATGCCCGAGAGGCCTTTATCCTCCTTTTCTTTACGACACAATAATTACTTCTAGCATTGCAGCATACTATAATACATGACACTCTAATACTTAAATTGCCTCTTAAAGCCCTGCAAACATATATGTTACCTGCTTACTAAACACTTGGGATTAATTGTTCCTGCTCAGAAGACCTAAGGACTAGTAGATCAAAATTTTGGAGTAGGAGCAATATTAAGCACTACATATACACAATTCTTGTATGTGTGTGTGCCTGAATATATATAATACATACATTTTATATACATATGTGTATCTGTGTACATGTATTTATAAAATATTCAAAGAATTCATTTAAGCAGCCAAACCAAATGCAGTTTCAGAGGTCCTTATTACAGAATGAGCCATGCAGATGAATTAATTTCCTACACGCCCATATGTATGGTCTCTGTGATCAGGTAGATCCCTTTTATTCCTACAAATTCTGTACAATAAGGTAGATGTTGCCTCAGAAGATACAGTACATAAGTTTTAAAGATAAACAGAGAGATATATAACCTGTTAAAAATATGTACTGCCAAAATGGAAAAAGAAGATTGATTCTTAATTAAAAGTTAGAAGATGTAAAGAGGTGGTGAGTACTCTGGCTTACTCAAAAAAAAATAGGAGAATTAACTTGCTTCCTACTTTTTTTCCAGAAGCCAAGCCATACGTTTAGAGGAAAAGGCTACACAGATTCCAGAGATTTAATTTTCCACAAGCATGGCACATAAATTAAAATACAGCAATCCAATCTCATTAACAGCGCAAGAAAAAGCTAAGTGGCTGCTTTGGTCTTTGCTTTCATGAACTTGTGTCAAGCTCAGTGACTTCAAAGAGATTTCCATTTCATTTCTACAAATGAACAGAACAGACAGACAGAGAGTCTCTGCCATCCTCTGATGCCTTAAGAAAACAGAAGAAAAACATGCCTGTATCTCATTCGCCTAATGATTTTAGCTGCAAAAGGAATCCCATGGTTGGCAGACGACCCTCAGGGCAAGGGCTTGAGGTCTGTCACAGTATATAAGGCTTCTCCAAACCCACTCCATTATCTTCATTATCGTACACCAGGAATAAAAGGGGACTGACTCCTCTTCTGCAGTTCAAGTTAGAAAGGACAGAATGTTTCATGTAAAATAACATTGTGTGACTTCAGTAATAGGTTTGTGCCTTTGGGGGCCTAATACTAAAGCTACATATGAGAAATTTCTACAGAATTTGAAAGAAGAAAAATGGCCACTGTATTAGCATGGAGTAAAATTCCACAAGTTTTATATTCACTGAAACACTCCACATCTCTGCGTCAGCATGACTCATTGTCAGTCACATACTTCCATATAGCAAGAGTAAAATGGCAAGTTTACAAGGAGGGGGGGAAGAGCATGAGGCTTTAGAGCCAAGTATACACCCCAACAAAAAACAAAACCATACACATATGCAAGGAGAAAAAGGAAGTTGAGTAGGCAGCATGGCTTCCTACAGGGAAGATTAACCAAGGGCATATAGAAAACAAACCAACACTGAAACAATTTATATGATGCTTCCTGTGCCACTCACGTGTGGGCACACGTATGTGCTTACATTTATGCACACATACATGTGCACATTTGTGCACTCTGAGCAGTATGCTTCGTAACACTGTAAAAATCCTTGTTGTTTACTGGCAAAATTTACTAAGTATTAACTATTGCTTTCTAACAAATGTAAGAAAATAATTTACTGTATATCAAGAAAGTTTATTTAAAACAGTCAGACCTATTATCAATACTTTGGATTATCTCATTTGTCCTCAAAACCCATTTAAGAAACAAGAGGTCCTTTCCCTGACTGATACAAGGTTTGCATCAAGACCTAAAGCTGTCTATCCAGACCTTCCCTTCTTCCAGTTTTGAAGAAAGAGACCATTGAAAAGAGTGCTTCAAAAGTACATTTCCCACAGTAATTCAGAAGACAATTTCAAACAATAAAAACAGAACAAACATAGCCCATTGTACAGGTTAAATAATATATAAAGTTCTGACTACATAGAGAAATGGGAATCTGGCTCATATCTGGACTTCGAGAAATTCACAGGAAATTGATTTATTTAGACCTCAGCTACTGGTGCTAATGTTTCCCTTTCTTCCCAAAGAGAAATAAAGTATTATATTATTGTTGTTGACATAATGCAGCAAAGCTTAAGCAAGATTCTTGGTCTTCTACAAAGCTCCACAAACTAGCAAGACTAAAAATTATTACTGCAATACACAGTGATCATGCATTGTTGAGCTGCTACCCACATGTACTACCTAAGATTCCCACTTGTAACTTATCTTATTCACGGGGAAATTCATTAATATGCTAATTAACTGACTAGTAACCAGTGATGACTGACAACTTTACTTTAGCACTACATGAAGACAATGTGACAATAAGTCGATTTTCTGCTGGAGTTCAAACAGAGAAGACATTGTACTTGCACTAATACATACATCTTTTAGGGAAAAAAAGACTCCTATTTGTGGAAGATCTCTAAGAACAGTTTTGCCATCTGCATCCAGAAATATATATTTTTTAATTAGCCACTCTAAAAACAATCATGTTGGCTGAAGGGAAGGGGGAGGGAGACTTGTCAAAATGATGTATTTGTCCCTCACCACCTTTCAATGCTCCTATGCAAGTCTAATTTTCCTCCTAGCAAGCTCACCTCTCTGGCCTCCTTTTGTTTCATGTCCCATTTTCCATTCTCTTCTAACTTCTGAACTTTTGTTAGTTCGCTTTTTAGGAGAATGGGGAAAAAAAAACCCAACCCTTTCCTATTCATTTTTTCCTGGATGGGGAGTAAGCAGAGACATGAATATGGCACCCTCATAATGATTTAACTAGGGCTTAATGAAATTTTCATCACAACCTGCTGTTCATTTTAATGGCCTTTGAAAGACAATAGAACAATGGCTAGAGGGAAGAAAAGATTTTCTGTTGCATGCATTTGCAAAGCCCAACATTCAGTTGCTCCCCCTCCTTTCTCTCCCAATCTCTTCACAAAGCTGTAGATCTTTTGTTTGTACTGTATATTTTTATTTTAGTAGAGCTGAGATAATGCACAGGCTCTGTAACCATTCTCATGTCTATCTGAGGCCTCTCCTTAATGGAATCTTTTTCCTGGATGGGGAGTAAGCAGAGACATGAATATGGCACCCTCATAATGATTTAACTAGGGCTTAATGAAATTTTCATCACAACCTGCTGTTCATTTTAATGGCCTTTGAAAGACAATAGAACAATGGCTAGAGGGAAGAAAAGATTTTCTGTTGCATGCATTTGCAAAGCCCAACATTCAGTTGCTCCCCCTCCTTTCTCTCCCAATCTCTTCACAAAGCTGTAGATCTTTTGTTTGTACTGTATATTTTTATTTTAGTAGAGCTGAGATAATGCACAGGCTCTGTAACCATTCTCATGTCTATCTGAGGCCTCTCCTTAATGGAATCTGGGCAGCTTGTACAACCTCATACTCAAGAAGAGTGTTTATACATTGCACAGAAGCCCCTGCTCTTTCGTCTCTCTCTTATAATAAAGTCTGGTCCCCTTCCCCTCCCCTGCCCCATAGCATACACATGAAAGATGTCTTCCATTCAAAGGCTCAAGGTAGGTCATGGCACTGACCGTTAAGTCAACGTAAATGCAAAACGAAACGCTATGATTATACCTATATATTAATCAAAAATGCTTAGACAAAGAATTTGTTTGATTTGCAATCCTGTCATGTATGTGACACATGTGGCTGTGTTTGTACTCATATTTTCACTCCAGTATGCAGGTTGTCCTAAAATTTTCTTGCAGGTGTTTGTCAATTCATGCTTCAACATTGAGGTGGGTGCTGAGGGTCATGCTTTTAAACATTTGAAATAGATTTCTACAACAGGATAGGTGGGTCTAAATGAAAATGAAGTCTTATTAGTGTGCATTAGGGAATAAGGTTCAGTATGTTCACATAACTGGATCATAGTCTCCTAGACATCTAGATGCAAGTACGCATGTTGGATACCTATGGAGAATATAGTGAGAACTTCATCTTCCAGTTAGGGATTTGACTCTGCCCCAAATAGATAGGAATTGAAAATCTTACTTAAAGGAAAGCTGTTAGGTGGCTTCTCAGAAGTGAGATGTTCAGTATTAGTCTCAGCCCACAGAGCACAAGTGGCACTGTCACTGACTGGACATACATTCTCAAAAAGAATCTGATTCTCATTAGATCATACCTATAAGCCAAGGCTGAAACTTGCTGCCCAGACATAATGCAGAGAAAGCCTGCACTGTGTCTGTATAGTACCTGCACTACCAATAAATACAGGATGACAATGTAGGACGTGCTTCCGACAAAAGTTTTCATGAATTCCAAATTTAACTTCTTACCTTTTAAATAATGACATGCCTACTAGATAATTTTGCAAAAACATTGACTTTTCTGATAACACTGCTTTTTGCTCTGGAAATGGGGGAGGGGAAAGTAGTGGTGTAAATGACCCCCAGGCTGGTAAAATGACAGTGTTCATTGTACCCATGTTGAGGAGGTTGCTGTGTCTATTGCAACTGTGACAAAGATGGTTATGTCAGACAAAGGCTCTCATTTGGGAAAAGCTAAAAATCTTAGCTATGACAGGATATTGTTGAAATTCATCCCTAATGTAGACAAGAACTATGAGTTCTTTACTTCCATTTTGCTAGCAAGAAAAAGCAAATGGAGCAGAAAATGAGAAGATTAAAAAGTATACATATCCAAAGAATCTGGAGAAAATAAAACGAAACAGAAAATTTTGGCCAGTTTCCCAGGCCTTACCTTCTGGCTCATTTTTGATGAGCTCTTCCATTTTTCTTTGCTTAAGGGTGTCTACAACATCCGCTAGGCTCCCTTTGCGCCTTTCAGGGGTTCCCAGGGCTGTGCTGGACAATGATTCTCCACTCTGACGCCCACCTTCTTCTGCCTTCAAGGGTGAGGTAGATGAGTTGTGCGGGGCAAATGAAGACATCACTTTATTGCCATCAACTTCCTGGAAGGGGAGAAAACTGAGATGAAACATTTCTTTCTTTTCTTAAAGAAGAAAAAAAAAGATGGAAAGAAAGAAGAATCCTTTGTTCTTCGAGTTCGTTGCTGTTTGTTCTTCTGTTGAAATCTTTAAAAAGGCATGCAATGCTTCAAAAACACCCAGAACAAAGCCTATCCATAAAGCACAAACCAAGATTACAGGCTGAAGTGAACAAAGATCATCTTGCAAGAAAGAAACACAAAATAGTTTTTCCCTAACTGAGAAGTGTTGTATTCGCAGGTTTCCGAATAACAATGATATTGATTACCTTTAATTGTTTGTTCTTTTACAGCTTTCTTTTGAAAAAAAAATCTTCAGTTTTTACAAGGACGATTAATTTTCTGACATTATAAAGTGCTTAATGCTGTGATGGCTAGTTGTTGTAAGAAATGAAATGGTAACAAAATATTAAATGCCCTTCACCATAGGACTTATTTTAACTCGGAGTTCAATTAGATCTCCCACCTATGAGTGATATGGTAATTGTTTTCTGTTCTCCTAATTCTCTTTCTGTTCTCCTCTTCTATCTCATACCTTTATTTCTTGTTGAGATAATATTTTTCACAAAGGTAGTCCTAATGACTGTCACTAGTGGCACAATGGCAAAACTCTGTAACTTCCTGGAACATACAAACAATCCTCCTCACGTGAGAGTCCACAGAGGTCTACTCATTAATTTTAATGGAAACCAAAACTGTTTCCAGTATCTTCAAACTTGCCTTTATTAATGTGAGAGCCTTCTCCTCCATGCCTCCTCCAACATAAAGCAACGTTTTCTGTATATATTCCTTTCCCCTTTCATGTCTCTAAACTCTACCCTTCTGTACATATCTTTGAAACCTTTCATTTTTTTCTCTGCTAACATTGGCCATCGATACCTTGCAAAACTTAGGCTAGTGTCTACAAACAAAGCTTGCTGCTGAGTACACAGACTGAATGATATAATGCTGCAAGCATCAACAGTTTTTATTTTGATCAGATTCTCCAGAGCTTTCATTATCCTATTTTCTTAAATTTTTGCATTCCGTTTTTTAATATGTATCATTTCTAAAAAAGTCACTGGACCATAATGGGATCTGAGTTACAAACTTTGCTGAAAAAGTCTTAATAATTTCTAATTGTTATAATTTTATTGGGTATGAAAGCAGCACATATATTGTTTTAGTGATTTGTGTTACAATTTTATCATTTTTTTCCCAGGGTAATTTTTGGTGTCTCTGGTTTAATTAATCCAAATATTTCAGGGAAAAAAAAAAAAAAAAGTGCCTTTTCATAAATAAAACATAATTGCCAAAAATGGTCTCAATAAAATTTGAATAAAGTATCATGAAATTATGAAGAAAAGAATGTATCTGTTTTCACAGACTACTTCACTTGGGCAAAAAGATTACGATTGGTTAAGAAAACTTTTAGTGCAAATAGTTTTGAGCAGCTTGAATGTGTTATACTAGTGAATAAATTCCCTAACAGAATCGGATTTAGCTGAGATTACAATCTGGGCCATCATATGCCCCAAAAGCCAAGCCCAGTGATGTTAATGAGAGACTTTCTACTGACGTCAATGAGCTTTTGACCAAGCCCTAAAAAAATTTCCAACTCTAGTCAACAGAAATGCTCCTTTTTTCCTTTTGCAATTCCTTCAATTTTTGTTCTGCACTTGGAAAATTACTAGCTGCGAACAGTGGGCTTAAAAAATGAGGTGGAGCTGAATGTAATTTTTTCTACATATGTAGGCTTGAATAAACTGGTTTTTAGCACTGACCTAGACAACCAAATTAGTTAATTTCAGTATCAGTTCAGATTTTGTCAAACATTCAAACCAATTATCACCAAGTGGTATTTTTTTCCTATGCACAAGGCCAAAAGAAGAAATACCTTGAAAGCTGCTTGCTTATTCACACTTTGAAGAGAGATAAACCAAATATTACCCTTAGTTACAGTTCTTAAATCCACCTATACCATCAATTATGTATTGGAACAGTATTGCTCCAAATTTTACCAGGAACAAGTTTCTTGGTTTTATTCCAAAGGGGGCCCCAAAGACACTCGTGTTTCTGTGTCACACATTGGTTACAGACACAAAGTACTTGGAACAGCTGCCTAAACCTCAAGAATCACTGCTGCTGTACGTTTTGGGTACATGCGGGTGTTTTTGTATGTAAAAATACATTCTGAGTATAAAACAAGTTTGTTATAAGAGAATAAATAAAAGAACACAAGGATTGAATTTTAAGTAAAGCACTATAAGGTGATTTTCAAGATCACAAATTGCTTGGCATTCTCTTTCTGGGGAAAAGAAATTGTAAGGGAGTGAGGATAACAGAGTAGTTTATTGGTAAAGCATCATGAAAGGACTCTGGATACTCAATTTCTACTTCTTTTAAATGTTCTCTGTAACCATGGAAAACTTGGTTTTCCTTTTGTTTCTGCATTTCAGTTTCCTACCTGTAAACAGGCAAAAAAAGATATAATTTCTTATATTGTAAAGGTCTTGGAACGATAAACTCATTAGTAACACAAAGATATGCTGATACTACAATACTGACTAAAATTATTTGTTGTAGGATCATAAACAAGAAAAAATCATAGCTGGACAGAAAAGGAAAGGGAAGTGTTATACACAGAATCTTTTAAAAGATAAACTATATATTAAAATACCCATGTAAGTAATCATCCCGAAAACAAAATGTTCCTTAGACTGCTCTTGTTAGGAGTGCATATATGCAGTGTTTGCATATCACATACATGGGCTATTTATACACTTACTGGGTTTAAGAAACACTTCGCTTAATCAAAACACATATACAGTAGGGGAACAGCTGCAATCACATCTCAGTAGGCTAAATTACAGTACACCAGTGAATTATTCATTCAAAAAGATCTGTAGCAATCACACATTCACTGCGTGATTTGCAATCTAAGAGGAATCCTCTCCTTTCTGTACCAGCAGATGAGAGCACACATCAGCTACTGCTGTTGACAAGAGTTCAACACGTATCCTCTAGCACACCAGCTCAAGAATCTGTCTTCCCCACTTGTTCATGATCTTTTTTTTCTGCCATTCAGAACAACTACCTGAAATGCTCAACTGTTATCTGGGTTTTCACTTTACATCCCTGTTTTAGTTTGCTCTTTCTTATGCCATTACTGGGGAAAGTGAAAAAGACCTTTCAGTGGGTCTGGATTTTTACTTTTACCATGTAAAAAAGAAAGGACACTTCCACATAGAACCTATGTGTGTCAATAGTTGTACAAAGCTAAAAATCTTCTAGCAAGGAAAATGCTCCAATATTATATATGAGAGCTTAACTATCCCCCTGAAAACATTCAGAAAAATCCTTGATGTCAAAAAAGATATGTCAGCAAGAGTTTAAAATTAAAACCTTGAGAAAGAAGTTCCCTCCCAACAAGTAAGATTTACCTTTTCTGACAAATTCATATGGCTTTATTCACTTTACTGAGAAAAGCAACGAAACTGTAAAGAGTGGTATTAAAGAACCCAAATACCCAGTACCGACGTTTTAAAATGAAGTCAATCACGCTACTCACAAGACCTATCTCTCAGCCACCAAACAGTGGAAAAAGAGACACCCTGTACCAGAGAACAGTCTCTCTCAGCTGTGTAACCATTTCACCTGTTCAAGTTTGATTACATTCCAGCCTCTGGCATTGTTAATCCTGGTAACAGTTTTATGCAGTTAGCAGCTGCTTTGTGGATGGGGCTCTATTGTTCATTTGCATTGCGGATTGCTCTGCTAATGTGTGCTGGCACAACATTTCATCGAACTCTGAGCTGGGATTGTACTCACCAACACCTGATGCTGCTGCTTCTTGCTTTTCCCGCTTCGGAAAGACAGGCAAGAACCTACACCGATCGCGCTGAGTCAAACCCTCTAGGCCCTTCTCCCCCCACCTCTGCCAACAACAGCACCAAAGAAAGACTGGCCCAAGTTTTGTGTCTTCTGCTTCTGTTCCAAGCTAGAATCCACAGGAAGACTTGTTCATTTACAAGAAAGTTGCCTCTATATTGCCAAACAGCTTTCCACCTATGAAGGAAATACCTCTTCCAAGGTTTAATGATAAAACAGGCTTCTGCCCTTTCAGGATGAGGTCAATAATCTTCCTTTGTTAATCTTGGGCAAGCTTTACTTAATCTAGCCCCCTTGTCACCTTTGTGATTGACAGGAAAAGTCACGTCACTGGACAATGGACTTATCCTCACAGAGCAGTATCTTTTTTCAAGATTACACAATGTTACCCTTGCTCTCATAAAAAGTGCAAACATTTTGTTGTTAAAGGAAACTGTTCATTCCAACTGTGTCTTTCAAATTGTCTCTCTCCATTTCCAGGGTCCAATCATGACCTATTTCAGTTCTACAGAGGGATGGTAAAATGCTTAATGAAAAGAAACAGGTTGTACTTGGTGTTTTTTAATGTTATCTCTTAGTGTTCTAAATAGATCTCATCTTCTCCTGCCTCATCAAGACATGCACATTACTCCTCTCTGCAGTTAAACCCAGACAGAAAACTCGGTTTCTGTGACAATAAAATTTTGTCCCAAACCAACCAATAATCGAAGCAGAAGAAAACTCAGAACTAAGTCTGAAACTGTTAATTACCACCATATGGTATGCAAGGAGGCTGCATCTGCAGCAAAAACCCCTCACTATTATGAGAATCAAGCTTCTGACTTTGCAGCCAAAACACCTGGAATAAAATACTTGTATCTTTAAAACAACCAATGATACCGTCTGATTTTAAGAAGTCTGTGATCCCAAAAGCAACCCAACATGTTCTTTTTTCAAAGCTGGAATTTTACCCATTCTCTGCTCTTTTAGAATGTGTAAAGAAGACACAAAAGCCATTTTTTTTCTCTGCTTTCTACATTAGACATTTAGGCCTATCTATGTTATAGTCTCCACAGTGACCAGAATACTGGTAACAGTATGACAAAAGAGATAATCAGAAAACCGAATACTTCACACTTCTGAAGACAAATTATTCTTAAGTAGTTTAGTTCTGTTTGCTATTTATTTTAATTTATTTTACCTAATAAACTGTTATGAAATTAAAATCTATGTTTAAGATTCAACAGTGTAGCTACTTCAAATGAAAGTCAGAAAGCTATAAGAACACTCCCAAAGCCCACAGGAGGTCCACCAGCAATTATGAGAAACTTGACATTTCCAATATTTTTAAGGTTTAAAAGAAACAAAACACAGACATAACATTCACAAAGTAAGAATGATCTTTTATTTTTTCTTAACCTTCCATTTACAATCTTTGCCTTAATTAATGTAATTAGCTTACTCTAGGACCTTAAGTCCCAGTTTTCAATGGGAAGCATATCTTCAAATCACTTAACTGATCGGGAAAATTATCCCCTTTCTACATTCTATGTCATAGGGGCTGTAGGGCAGATATAACCACAAACCTGTATGGTTTATGGTGGCTGTCAACCTGGCAGCTTCAGGAAGATGAAATACATATTCCATAAGGCTTCTCAGTGAACGCTGCTCTTTTTATACATCAGAATTTCTTTGCTTGTATCTTACATTTAATAGGTCTTTTGTCTGTAGTTTCTTTCCTAAAGCAAAGTTTTTCATCAATGGTGGAAAGGAATTATCCCAAGGAGATTTAAACAAACACAGTGGAAGATACAATGAGAAAGGGGGAGACTATGTAAAAGGGCATAGAAGGGAAAAAAACGTGGAAGATAAATACACCATTAGGAAGTAAGAACGGACAAGAACACATAATCCCAGGAGGGATAAAAGTGACGTCAAAGAGTGTCATGTAAACAAACATAGAAAGATGTACATCCACAGGCTGTGGTTCTACAATTAAATCCATGCAAACCAGCAGCTATTCTTATACACTTTTTTTTTTTCCTAGGATTGGTTTTAACGGTGATGAGGAACTGAAATGTAATGGACAGCAAAGTTGATGAATGGATCTTAAGAGTCAGCTGAAGAGGTTCATCATGGCAGAGAAGGAAGAATTTTACCTGAATGAGGTAAACTAAACATTGTAAATAGAGATTAACTTTTTTTTTTTTTTTACTACGACCATGCTCAGTCAAGCAAGATGCATTCAAGTCAAATACTGTTTTGGCTTTGCTGAGATAATGTGTTTGGGACTGCATGATCCATATTTTAGAAGTATTACCAATTATCAGACTTACAGAATCCTGATCACATCTAGCTCTCCCTATTAATGTGTTTGCTTGGTACTGGAATTACTCCTTTTTGTTGGCAATCATTACTGTCTCTTGTCCTTCAGGTTGTATTTATTTGACATCCAGTGCCGTACTTAATTAATGACCTCTTTTTGATGAAGCTGCAGATATACTGGCAGAGGTTTCAATGGGAAGAGTAACAGGTATTTCCAGTGTTTGACATTTATGATCCTGGGTGAAAATGATTTGAAGCTCAAAAAGAAGACCATCTGCTCTACGAACTCTGCTACATCAGATTCTTTCCTTTCTTCTACCTTTTTCTTCCATATGTAGAACTGAGACAATAATAACTATTTCCTGCAGCTTACGGCATTTTATATAATTGATGTACAAAGCCTAGAGATTATTGGACAGAAGCCTCATAGCAGTTGTATTTTCATTTTTATTGATGCAATAAATACTCAGGTCTTACATTACTCTGTGGTGCACTACAGCCCAATCATCTGAAACCGGAAATTGGGAACTCTCTCATATATCAAGCACCACCCCACAATATCTGACAGTAACACAGCAACATACTTCATTTTTTCCCAAATATCATTCTACTCAGACTGCTGCCATAAATGCACAAGCAAGAGAAAATTCCAAGCCGTTCCAAGGTTTGGAGATGAGTTTGAAAAAGCTGTTCAGTTGCGTTCACACAAAAGGAGTAACTTAAAATCCATTTTGCATTGATTTCTAACTTTATCCTCTGTGATTTACAGAACGTAGAAACAGATTTTTCAAGGATTTAAAGTATCAAAAGATATAAGGAGATGCCTAGTGGGATTTCTGAAAATGCACAATAAAATATATTCCTTTAATTCCCACCGATTTCACTACATGTGTCTGAAAATAAAGAGTTGGAACCAGCATAGTGCAACTGGCTGACACTCTGCCAGTCTTCAACAGACCATTATCAGACTATCTACAGTACAGAGCACAATCTGATAACCAATACTTTAAGACAAACATTTCTTCTCCTCTGGCTGTTCTGCATTCCAGCCCATCCCCAAACATATAGCACAAGTTTCGTATTTCTTACTGCTTATCCCACCATTCCTACTTGATTTATTACAAATCAAAGAATTACATGTAAACTGTGGATCTGTTTGTAGTAAAAATTATATGAGAAAATGCTGTGAGTGAAATTTTAGAACCTTTTTATAGTGGATGTCTAAGAGGTTGGTTTTCTAAATTATTTTCTTGTGTGCTACAGATTCTGGTTTTATTTTTAGCCCACCTCTTTGCCCTATTTATTGCAATGAAGTGTTCCCTCATATATAAAAGGAAATTGCAAGTCTTTCTACAGAAAATAGATATTAAATACAGTAAAATAGTAATGACTACTTGTATTGGGAAAATGTGTTTAGTGACATAATTCCTGTCACCCATCCTCAGACCAGATCTCTCCTACTGCTTCGTTCTCCAGAAAAACTAATTTTAAGAATGTAAGATAGGATTACATCTATTTGCTCTCAAAATACTTAACAAACAAAACTGGCATTTTAAGAATCTTAATATGTTAGCTATAACCTGCAAAACAAAGAACATGTTGTACTATAACAGCCTTGTTATCTTCATGCTAGTAATCTTCATGCTTAAAAATAATACATAAAACTCTGCAAAAGCACTTTTAAGACTTTTATGATCTCTTCCCTGGGGGACTAAAGATCACCCTTAAGACCTTGCTAAACAAAAAATAAGACTACTTATCAAAAACAGCTTGGTAGAGTCTTCAGCATACATCAAATCCTTCTAATAGTTTGGAAGTCATGCAGTATAAAACGATTATCTTTCTAAAAAGACAAGCTTACCAACCACTTACAACAACTCTGGTGTTGTGTTCTAAAACTTATGTTCAGTGTCAAAAACAGTTTCATCACCAGCCTTTTTAGTATGAAAGAAACCTATTGTCTGTGCTATCTCCTTGAGAGAACAGGAGAGGACCATCTCAACAGAATTTAGTGATACAATAACAGGAATGC
>NW_009954185.1:4463750-4520467 GCF_000747805.2 Chaetura pelagica | reverse complement strand
ATGCCAAAGGCTAGCAATGGCTCCAGGGCTATTTCCAGCTACTCAGGTTTCATATTATGATTAACTGCAGTTTTTAAATGGGAAAGGAACGGCATGATCACCTCATCTGTTCTCTGGTAGTCTACAGAAAATCATACCAAAACCACATACTTCAGCTCACTCCTTTGGGTGGCAGAGAGTGAAGTAAAGAACTCTGTTCACAAGCCACATATGCTTTGGCCAAAATCGCATCCTCTGCATTGATATCTTGTCTGGATAACATAACCTTCCAAAGTGGCCAAAAAAAGAAAATATCCTGCACATATAAAAGCCTGTGCTCATTCTTCTACAGCTGCTTCTTCCAGCCTCTAGACTATTCCTCTTCCCTGTTAGAGCTTGTACCATCCACATCTATCTGGACAGTTAGCATATATTTAGTTTGTTATTACTGGCTCATATTTAGCCTTTCCTCTTTCAGTCTTGCCTCACAAATCAGCTCCTACAACTCTTTAATCATCTGTTGCTTGCATCTGAAATCCCTCCAATTTGTTGAATTCTCTAATGTGGCCAGAATTGAACACATTATTTCACATGTAATCTTAGCAGAGTTATGAGGAGAGGGACAATTACCTCCTTGTTACCACCTTTTTTGCTGCCTTGCTGAATGACAAGCTCATATCTAATTTGTTTTAACACACCTAAATCTTTTTCAGCATTACTGTTTTCCAAGTGTCTTACTCCCATTGATTATCTGTGTTTTGGATTACTTTATCCAGCTATATCAGTTTGTAATTTTACATTTCAGTCTTTCCTGCCATGCAGTCTTCCCTTGATTCCTTTGATATTACAATTCTGTTTTCCCTGGTGCACCACTGGCAATTTTAATGAGTGTACTGAAATTCCCTTATTCAAACTTCTGTAGCAATGTATTTATTTCCCCGTATTTCTAAAATGTTGCTACAGACACTTACTGTCCTATAAATCCCATACCAAGAACTAGACAGCTTACAGCAGGCAAAGACTACCATAATGTAACTCCTTTCAGTCCCTGTTTTTTTCCAGCCACCTTCAGAACAACGCAAGAGACAGACATTGCTACACAACTAGGAGGCTCTGACAGGCCAAGGTAAGCAAAAAAGGTACCATAATGAAGGACACCTGTGCAGAACGTGCCATCCTAGGATTTTTTTTTCCTCATTTCTGCTGAAGGAACTCCTCTGACAATCTCTGCCACTGTGGCTTTTCAGAGAAGGTACCTATCTTTTTTTCTCACATCAGTGTATCTGCCGCATTTTACCAGGTAAACGAAAATCATGTCACACAATATCATTCTGACATCCTCTCAACAATTAACACATTACCATTTTTCTTTATAGCTACTTTACCTGAAACATTCAAATGAGATGCATGAAACACTGTATGAAGGAAGCACCTTGCAAGGCACACACACTTTTGGATTGAATTCCATGCAAATTCCAGTAATCAACTCTTTCACAATTCTTTGTTCTTTATAGTTCTGAAGGTCCTAGCCCACACATTTAGTATCAGGAATCGTGCACATGTCTTGCATGAAGGGTGTGTGGCTAAATCTACTAGGCTTTTCAAATAATCAAGTTCTGCTTTCTGTATATTGTATATTGTTCGTGAGCCTTCTCATTTCACACCTAGCACGTAAGACACATGGATCTGCTTTTATCTAAGTTCCCTATTATTTTACCTGCTTATTATAGACATCACCATTGACTGTCTACTGCTTACTCTATCAAACTTCTCAAGTAACAGTTAATAAAACAATACTGTAGAGATTTTTACAAACAGTAACTGTTTTCATCCTCTTTAATAATTATTAAAAGACCTATTTTACCTCAAAAATTTATTTCACCTGCTCTTCTTATTATGTCTTTTCTAACTTGATTTTCCTTTTATCAATAACTGTTCCATAATGTAAGTGAAATAGAATTTGGAATTCTGGTATAAATCAAAGTAGTTTTCTCAACTTTGGAGGACAGGTTGCCCAGGAAACAATAGCAATAGTAATAAGACTCTAAAAAAAATAAATAAATTATATCTTTATGTTCTGTGTTTATCAACACAGAATAAATACATTGACAGAAAGTCAGTTTCACAGAAGATGTTTACAGAATAGGAATGTATCTTATTTGGAACTTACGCACTTCAAACAGAGGATGCTGTTGGACCAGAGTAAGTCAAATACCTCAGAAAAATTAATAAAAATGAATGTGTTAAGTCAATCCTCATAACACTGATACATAAACATAGTATGTATTAGAGTTACTAAAAAAATGTTAATTAATCCTCACAAAATCCCTCTGTGATATTTCGTTTAGGGAAAACTAGGAAATTACATTAACTGGCTTGCCAGGTTCCAAAGCAAGGTAATGACAAAGAGCATTTGGCATCCAAGGGTTCAAGAGAATGAATTCTCTGTTCACTCTTCTGGGTCTTAGAACACCTCAAATGGCAACATTATGTTCTGCTCAGGGGAACAGCATGATGTCATTTTATCATTTAAGTTCCATTCTAAAGCTCATTCAAGCAGAGCTTAAACAAGATTTAAAATGCACACAGACACTGTGCATAGGAGCCAGTTTAGACCACATTTGACTGATGCAAAAAACTCAAAAAAAATTCCAATTTATGACAGATTTACAATTGTACTCACTCTGTAGATCATTTATGCTTTCTTCTGCCCCTTTAAATTGCCGTCAGCAGCATACATTGCCTACTACGAGGAGACCTTTGTGATAAGATGATATCAAGGGATGTTGTGACACTCCTGATTAAGAATTATACAGTAACAAAACTGTACAGAGATGTTAATTCCCCTCCCTTTTCTCATCACTTACCTAAATTATTCTAAGTAATACAAATTATCTTTATTAGCTTTAAGGCAGTTTCTCTTACGCCATGTTTTTAAAGAAATCGTATTTCTGAAGCTGATGAAGTCCAGTATTTTCCTTAATAATTTATTTTGTGCACTGTTGTATGTCATGTTCACAAACAAACAAAAAACCCCAAAGAATATTTAATCTTCTACAGTCATAGTCAATTACCCACCATCAGCAGAGAATGAATAACTTCTGCTGGAAACAGCCTTTCTTCTCCAAGGTCCTCTCTGAATCACCGATTTCTGAGTATTCCCTGTAGTTTTCAGTCATCATGAAGTGATGCTGAAAAATCCACTGAACTGCCCAACCCAAATAAGACAGACACAATTTTCTCCACTTTGGATGGAAAGTATGTAAGCCTACTTTGTCACGAGGAAGTGTTGGTTGACTAATAGAGCATGGTTTTACGAAATCTGTCTTTTTCTGACCTTAAATTTATCAAGAGTGAGTCTCAGGATGTGATACAACCAGGTATCACTGTGCCTACCAGCACTAAGCTGATGTACAGCGGGTTTCTAACAAAAAGTTCTCTGCAATCCATTCGTTATACTTAGCAACATCAATCAGGGAAAAATAATTAGAGAGCTCCTATTGAGCACCTAGAGACCTTCAGCACAGACTGGGGTTGAACACAAAGACAGGGTATTTGGTTATAAGAGTCATATAATCTTTTTATAAATCTCTATATATATTCGTACCCATTAAAATAAATTACAGCATATTTTGGAGGGTTTTCTTATTTTCTTCCTTCCTTCTACTCTGGTCTATGAGTGTCTACATTTACAGCATACATATTTAACCATGCATAAAAGAGTTACATAAAATTTCCTTATTTCTTTAAGTTTTTTAATCTTTAGATGTACATGTTATGTGGAGACTACATACTTGAAAAATAAGTTTTCAACTTTGTGAAGAAAGTGAAAATCACATGGAAATGGCATTTAAAAAAAAAAAAGAAAGAAAGAAAAAAAAAAGGAACTATGCTGAGACCTTATGTGTACTGTACAAGAGTACAAGGAAGCAAAAGCTAGCTTCTGATATGTAAGACCAGTCCATCTGAAAGGCATCCAAACTTCCTTACAGTATATTTGACAGTACTGGAAGTTGCACTTACACATTTATATAAGGTTCTTCTTCACACATTTAGGTACTAATTTTTTGTTATTCAAACGTTACATAGTGTCTCATAACTTAAGGTTCAAAGAAACACTTAAAAATAGATGGCAGAAAGAAGGGTTTATGCTGCAAGCTCCGACACACCTGACCACTGACTGCTTTCTTGAGTGGTTAATGCAGGACATTATAGTCATGTGCATGACTATTAGTATTAGCAATAGTCATAACATGACCATTTTGTTTCTTTCATCAGAACCACATATTAATTGGTAAGCATACTTGTGTCACTGATAGAAATACAAAGTGCTTCCTTCCTTCTATCCAGGCCTTATGTTAAAGAACAACTGAACAATTTGGATGGAGCACATACGTACTCTGCCAGCTGCCCTGTCTCTCAACCTGATTTTACACAATTTTACCATGACATCAGTTTTCCTTGATTGTTTTCAGGAACCAGATTCATAAACTAAGGAAGTCTTCACATTGTAGGTTCAAACTGATCTCAAGCCTATACAAATCAAGATACTGTTATCACATAAGAAGCTAGTAATGTGAAAAGATTAGATGATATATAAATCACAGGTAGCCAAATCAGCCAAAACTTCATCTTTAAAGAAGATGGGGCATTAGGCAGATCCATAGTATGAAACAGGGATGCACCATTGTACTTTCAGTGATGAAATGGAGAGCTTCTGAGGACTGTTCTAAACAACATCTTTTTTCATATTTTTTTTTCTATTAAGTTGGTAATTATGAGCCTGTTTCTCTTGATTTCAGCACATACCTACTCTCTAAAATAGCTGGCCAGAATATTGAGCAATTTGCATGAGTTTCAGAAGACCTTCATCAGTTGCATTTACCTATACACATTATTTTCAGTTAAAATGGGATCACTTGTTCAGAAGGCTAAACTGTCCCATAAATCTCACTTCCAGAATACATTTTATTTTAAGCCTTTGTGTGCAAGTTCATCACTAGTTTCATCACAACTACTATTCACTTCAATAAAAAGCAGAACTTTCTTCCATGGAAGTGACAGAATTAAGTTTTAGTACCAGAGAGGTCAGCTTATGTGCAGTGTACACTTAATAAAATATGACCAAAATTAGCTATGAAAGTTTCTCAGAAGACCTAGTAGTTTATCTTAGCTTTCACTCTTTTGCTTAAACACTGATGAAAATAAACACTTCCCTACAATATCCAGTAAAGGTACTAATGAAAATGCACTGGAAAATAGAAAGCAACATGCATCTTTGAAAATTGCTAGTCTTTCTTGTGACTCCAAGGGTTCCATTAATTCAAAATTGACACAGACTAGTAGATGTTTACACGGATGCATTTGTGTCCTGCTTTTGTAACAGATGAACCTCCAACAATTTATGGCAACAACCTCATAAACTCAACCAAGTGACTTTAAAATGTCATCTTACTTTCTGAGACATGTCTATCTGCTTGCTGTATTGACTAATTTTTTTTACTGCCATTAGCACTGAAGTCAATACAGTTACAAAGAAGAAACTGGACTCTGCTTTGCAGACATATCATCAACAAAATAGTCAGTTAAGAACCATTTGCAAAATGTTTATTACTGGGGATGGCGTGGGGCAAAAAGGACACAGCTTTATTTTCAAACCCCAGGTTAAGTTAGCATTATAGGCAATTAATAAAAATACCATATTTTTATGCAAAAAAATGTGACCTCTAAAGCCACAACAAGACAGAAAACATGGGACCCTTTAATGTCATTTTTATAGTCATTTATCTGACTATAACCACACTTCAAAGCATTAAGGTCAGCTGGTCATGAAGCATGAGCTACACTTCTGACTAACATGCACCACATTTGACTTGAGAGTAAATAAGGGACTGACACTCCATTAACCTTCACAAGTACAATTATTTATCAAAACAGTTCAAAAGAGTGCCCAACAGAGAACTGATAAATCTGGAAGCAAAAAAACGGTACTGTAACAGAACAAACTGATCCTTGCCAGTGATGAAGAGCTATTTCCTACCATGAATCCCAGGGCAAGTCCTCCTGTCAGTTTTCCAACACAGCCATACACTTTGATTCACATTGGTTTTGGCAAAATCTCAGAGCTTTTTTGTTCATTTTTATTTCCATCTTTTTTAGAAATAATATATGCTAATATCCTGTATTTATAGGCATCTTCACTCTCCTCAGAAACACATGCAGAAAATTCAGAAGAGTTCTGATATGCTTGGTCGTATCTACCATTTTGTGCTTTTAGCTTCAGCACAAGGATCATGCCTGTTCACATTATTTCTCTTTGGTGAGCTGACCACGATCTTCTTACCAGCATATAAACCTCACTTGCTTTCTCATACAAGACCTATGGTGGTTTACAAGCATGTGGCCTTCAAATTTTATTTATTCTGTAAGATTTCTGTAATAACTTTATGTCATGAAATTCTACCCAAATTCTTCACTGAAGCACGATGTTGAGCTGGTCACCAGCAGCTGTCATCTGCCAACAATTACTCTGAATTTTTGACTGTAGTAGCACTCTGCACTTCCAAAGGAGGGGGATTTTACTCAAAACCTTCCACCAAGAAGTGCCAGGAGGGAGAGTGAAAAGAAAAGGACTTCACCACATGAAGATTCACTCATGAGCAACTGGAAATTTCATTTATCATTGCCATCTTGCCTCACACACTGGTTTTCCTTTGGCAGTAAAGCACATTCTGTGTTTCCACTGCACTCTAGAGTGATCTCTAGCCTCTCTCAGATGCACAGATGGGAAGAAATCACTAACTATTCACCACTGGGGTTGTAGTTACCACAGCATAGATCCAAAAAACAGCAGTGGTGTGCAGCAAATTAACTATCTTTCTAGTCTTCACTCTGTTTTTAAGATCAGAACTTATTTCACTGCTTTGTAAAAATGCATCAAGTTCCCCAAGTAGAAACAGCTCTGATTTCCACATGGCTCATACATATACCTTCCTTCTGGTGGTCACAAGACAAAACCTCAGCATGTAAAAATAGAGAGACAAGAAAGAAAGAATTGCTTCAAGGAGAATGTGGCTTTTGTCTTATCAAGTAGCCCAAAACACAGTAAAAAGAACTGTTTACTGATAAAAAGGTCAATTTCTACTAAATTTCTTCTAATGAAGTGGAAAGATTGACTTGATAACTCCCTTTAACAGAGGATTTATTAAATCCATAAAATACAGAAAAGCACAACCCTCATTAGATCTGTTACATTATTTGAGCTTGTGCAAATAGTGGATCCCTTAAAGATCATAACAGGAAATTTATTTTTATTTTAAATACGTTGCACGCTTTATCTTGCACATATGAATATAGTTACATTCAGAAGACTGGGTACTTTTAAAACGTGACTTAGCTAACTGGCATCATGAGATCCGATGTTTATTTTTTCCCCACTGACTTCCAGATGAAGTGTCTTTACACTCAAAAGATTTCCTCCCTGCCAACTCCTTGTCTTGGAAACTCACTCTAGGACTTGAGACTCAACATTTCTTCTTCTTCCTCCCTATAAGAAAAGATACTGTAGTCAGACTTCACTGACAATTCTTCTGATATGCAAGAGGCTCTTTAATCCATTTTACTATTCCACAAGTATGCAGTCAGAGCTCTGCAAAGCCAAGCAGCTCCAAAACTTGTCTTCTGCCAGTGAACTAAGCAAAAGCCAGTGGCATACAAAGCCTTTCTTCCATTAGAAAATGTAACCACTACTAGTGGTTAACTAGACAGATTAGTACCAGAGAGGATTTAACTGCAAGTTAATTGAACAAAACTACTTAGCACCATTTATGAAATGGTGACTGAGTCACCCCGAGTCTGGCTTTACTAGGAATTAAGAGGTTTTTAGTAGCATCTCAGATGCACCTGCTGCAGACATAATTCCCATTAATAGAAAATCATCTGCTGTTGAGCAGGAGACATAGCTATTAAAACGTGAATGTTCCCACTACTAATAGTCCTAGAGAAGCAACAAAAGAATAAAAAATTCTTAAAAGAAAAAATGCTGCAGACAAGAACTCCAGACACCAAAAGAAAAGTCTGAGAATAGATGATATCATACCGATCTTCATATACAAAAACATTTGCTGAAGAGAGAAGTATACTTCTTTTTGATGCAGTGGCTAGAACAAGAATTAATGATCTAAAACTGAAGCAGAAAAGAGTGGAGTTACACATTAGGAACAGCTTTCTAATGGTAAAGACAGCAATACCCTGGGACAGATAGACTGGTAGTTGTAAGTCTGCTGCACTGAGTAACTTCCAAAAGTTAGACTATTACCTGATAGAAATGACATTGGGACAGCTGATCCCTGGACTGAAGCTAGGATTGGATGACCTCTCACAATCCCTCTCAGCCTTACAATTCCATAAAGTGCAGGACTCATAAATGTTGACAAATAGATGGGTTCATTTAGTAGGGGTTCTATAGATCTGTAAAGGACTTACTCAATAAGCTGGATCAGGGTTTTTTTGGTTGTATTTTTGCTTTAGATTTTTTTTTCTCAAATAAATCAATAGGCGTGGGCCATTTTCCAAAGATGTGATTTGTTAAGTTTCAAGCCAAACCTCTCAAGCTTTACTCATGAGATAAGTGCTGAACAATGAGCCAGATTCATCAAAGCTTTATAGACTTACTTAAAAGAAAAAGAAACTAATTCAGCCATCTCATTTCAAGCCAAAACAGACAGTTGAAATTCTATTCCTGAGATTTGGAAAATCTGCCCTTTTAGAAATTGTTTTAAAAATATATTTCAAGAGTCCCTCTTTTCCAGGGACCTCAGGCAACTCTGACATTTTTTTTCCCCCAGTCTCATGAGATGAAGTATGTGTGTTTGTATATATATACACCTATATATTTTTACATATACAAATAAAATAAGGATTCAAGAATTTTCAAAGGTTTGGTAATTAAAGCAGTGGATTTGCTTTTCAAGAAGATTAATAATGAATTTGCTCCTTTACTAAAAGGAAAAAAAAAAAAATCAATGGTAGGGCTGGACACCAATGTACTCTATTAATGTACAAAGCTAAAAACTGATCTCAGGCAGATTTACAAGCCCTCACACATAAAATCTACAATATTTCTTAAAACTGCCCCTTCGAGTACTTTCTAGGGGAAGGTTAATTCTCATTTTCTTCAGCTTTTGATATCTCTACCAAAAAGAATAATTGGGCCAAACGAGCTAGATTTTGTATACACTCCTACTGGAATCACTGAAGTGTTTCAAATAAGGCATTGAGTGCCAAATAAGGCATTACTAGGAGAGGAGAGGACAGAGGCCTAGTGTTACCGAACGAGGATGGGCCACAGTGGGGACTGTGACCAGGGGGTGAAGAACACACAGACCAGCTTTGTGCAGTAAGGCAGGTTCCAGCATCCCACATCTGACTGTTGAGCTGGAGAAAACCTGGGCTGAAAATGCTGTGCTGGGAATGTATCAATTTCTGTGAAGAAGCAGCCAAGTGGCCTCCATGTTCCCCTTCCCATACATCTTGTAAATTCACTACTACATTAAATTTCGGCTGCAGAAATTCTTGGTTCAATGGGCACAGACTTAGCCATGCAGACGGTTGGGTGGCTGCCTCTCCAGCCCAGTATCAAACATTTACTGTAAATATCTTTTTCAAAGCAATAAGAAAATATTCAAACACTTGCCATGCTTTCCTTTTCTGTTCTGTGCTTTTCAAGGAAACTAATTCTTCCAAGAACACAGAAAGACCATGTGACTTTGAACTGGAAAACCTGAAAGATCAGTGAGCCTACCTACTAATGAGCAACTTGCTATTGAAATGAGCTCATTAGCTTTCATTTCTGCTGGCTGCTGATCGATTCACGAGTCACTTACACAGCCTCTGTAAGCTGTACATTAATTATCAAATGCATTGATTTCTAAAAATAATAAATCGGGAAGTCAGTCCTTTCTATATCTCTAGTATAAACACTTAGCTCAACAGTCTCCAAAATTCATCCAAATAAAACAATGATAACATCAGTGTTCACAGATACATTGCACCTCAAACGGCAAATATTCTGCTGCAAAAACAAGCTTTGCTGGCATCTCAGAGAAGTGAATAAAAGCTTGCTTCTGAAAATGTTACATACAAAATGTACAATACAAAATGCACAGAATTTTTCATGAATCTGTGTAGGTGGCAGTTCAAGAAATTCACAATAAGGAACAATTGTCTACAGCAAGGAAAAATCAGGCTATATGATCTTAAAGTCCTCTTCCATCTCAGATAATTAAATTTCCACAACCTTCTTCATGTGACTCAAGCAGTAAAAATCCCATGGCATCCCAGTCACTGTTGAGTTTTTGAAGAAAAAGCGTTTTCTCTTGTCAGGTGGTAACCTCAACAACACTGGAACAAAGCCTGCTAAACACTAAATCCTTCAGCAAAGGAAGAGGTAGAGAAGGGCTCCTTTACCCAAACATGCAGCCACAGTATTACAGTTTTCAGCACATATAGCTATCTCCAACCCTAGGCTGGCCACTCTGACTTCACCTGGCCTCCCAATTGCTTATAAAAAATACAGCAAAAATTAGTACTTTGGACATACACATCTGCTAATTTCAAAGCACTTCGTAACACTGATTTGCAATATTTTGCCTAAGGTCACATGAGCCTAGATCCAAAGCCTACAAAAGACAAAACTGTCTTTATATTGACTTCAAAGAGCTTTCGATTGGACCCAAAATGAATCAATGCACAGTAAACAGAAAAATCAGGAAGAGAAAACCTGGTCTATGGAAGACATGTCATTCCCTCCTTCATTGCCTCAGTTTACTAAAAAGGATGGGAACAAGAGATTTATTTTGTCCTTTTTGTATCACACTGCCAGCCCAGTGAAATGGGTACAGCCCTTCTCCCGCTTAGGTGTATTTCTAGGAGCATTATTTTATTCTAAAAATTATCTGGTACAGAGACATCTTCATCACCTTGACCCTCAGTAATACCCGCATGAGTGCGGTGGAGGGCCACTGGAGAGAGCTATGTCAACCTATGCCAGCTGAGGATGGTGCCAGAAGAGCCCCACAGCATCCTCACTCCTACATCACACAGTAAGATCAGGACTAAATTCAGTAACAATAAGGAGTTAAAATGTGCAGACCAGAGAATATTGCTTAATCCCAGTTTACTGAAAGGACATGTCATTTTTAGAAAGTTGTCCAAACAACTGTCTTAATATTCTACACCAAAGTGGCTATTAATCAAACAACAAAGGCCCAATTAACACATAGCTGTTGTCACCTTGATGTTAAAAGCCTTTCCCTTCCCCCTTCTTTCTTTCTTTTTGTCTTTAATGTTACAACCTAACCCAAAAATGCCTCAGGGCCCTACAGGGAAAAAAAGACAAGATAGAGAGAGGGAGGGAGGGGGAGAGGGAGAGAAAGTGGGGAGGGGAGAAAGAGAGAGAGAGAAAAAGAGTCTTAAATACCATCTCTCCTCTAGGCAGCAATTTCCACAGATGAAGAGGTCACCACTGTTTAACAGTGTGCTGCCACGTTAATTTAGTATGACAAGATAAAGCAGTAATCTCTGCTCGAAGAGGCTGTAAACCGCCTGCTATCCAGGGACATGCTCGAGTCGATTTGCACTGTATATCACTTTATACAATTGCCGTGACAAAGCCCCCTGAGTTCCCTCATGTAAATCTCTCTCTCTCCCTCTCAACTTCCCTGCCAGTCAAGACAGCATTGGATCTGCAGTAAGCTATGCAAACTTCATGTCTTACGCATGCCAATGGACCCCAAAGCTCCCCCTGCCTGCTCCCCCCGCCTTCCTCAAGAGAAGATGTTTAGGACTTTGATAATCCATTGATCCCACTTCCATATCGGCTTGTATTTTTCAATCTGTCGTGTTAAGTTGTCAGAGAGGGCGATTAAACCGATGTTTCATGTTCTGAGATTTGCGTTCCTGGGAATGATAGTTTTCAAAGCCTTTCTTGCTAGGTTCTGCTTAAAGATTATCCCTAAGAAAGCTGATGTGAATATTATTACTGGCATAAACCTGGTAATAAAACCATAAAGTGTTTTAGGTAAAGACATTTTAGAGATATTCAGGGTTATAAACATAAGAGTTTAAAGCTGGATAGAATTTGGAGTGCTTAAAAAAAAAACAAAAAAACACACACACAAAAAAAACCACCCTGTCAGGCTGTGGGGTTTTCTCACCATGAAGCAAAACAACATATGTAAAAGGGAAAAGGGAACTCGCATGTCGGTGTAAGATAAGTATAATTACAGAATCACAGAAGAGGGCAGAGGAGAATACTGACCTGTGTAGTTAGACAGGGATGAATAGAAGACAGAGCATGTGTAGCAGTGGTCAGAGCTACGTGTAGCAGGATACAGCCTCAAACAAAATGCAGTGACAGCTACATGGAGTGAAGAGCTAAGAAAGCTGCCTATGTCTCCAACAGCCTGCACAGCTGAAAACATAGTCTTCTTGTTGGGGAAATAGGGTGAATTTTTTGCAATATGTTGGAACTCTCATACGCCACACCGCATCTCTAGAACACGCAAGTTTTAAATTATGGCTCCTCTCTATTTCACATTTAATTTGTGTCACCTTTTCTACGGCCTGCAGGCATGATACAAGTCACAGAACACAATATAACAAATACTGTGCCAAAATGTGAAACTGCACTTATGCATATATAACCACTTTCTGGATTAAACATAGATAAGGACATAAATAGAATTAAAACAAGCACAGCAGACAGGTTTCTACGGAGTAAGACTGGAACTTAATTCTAGTTTCTTAACTAATATATTGCCAGGTCCATCTACTAAGCCTATGCATGTCATTTGGACTTGCCAGACCTGCTATAAAGCGACCTAGCAAGGCTAAATCAAACCTTTCTGACACAATGGGTTATGCAGACTGTCTTCCCTTTAATGAATTCAATTTAGTACTAAAATCTGACATTCGTTGCCGCTGATAGTAAGAATGACAAATGCTTTATGATGTACCTAAGTTTCTAATAGTAATTTAGAAATAATTCTCTAAATTTAAAACAGGGAAAACCACTAGAATAAATGGCACTTTTCAACATAAAGAGAATCTTCTCAAAATAGCCTTCTAAAGAGAGGGTTGGATTGCTTCTGTTCTCTGATTCATGTTCCTAATAAACACATTTCAAACTATACATATAAGCATAAAATTCATTATTTGAACTTAACATTGCTGATGGAAGATACAACAAAATGTTTGCTTTTTGGGAATGTCCAATTCTTAAAACCCCATTAAATACAATCAGTGCTAGTTAAAAAAGAAGTTTGCTAAAACTTGCTAGAACACACATTCAACAACAACAAAAAGAGGAGTCTGAACATTATTACTTCTACAAAAATACAAAATAATAAAATACAAAATAATAACGTACAAAATAATACAATATAATATTCTCACCTACTTTAGGACCCAAATTAGATACCTAGTCTAAACTATTCATCAACGCTCCCTCTATAGTCAATAGACAAGCACTTTCAGAGGGTAATTCATCTTTCTGGTGATCTTATTTTAAGACTGGAAAGGTTGTTCTAGGAGGGTGATTATCTTTTCCATAAACTGTGAAGAGAGCCCAGACAATTTTTCTGTGTCCAAATTTCAGCCACTGCATGGCATTCAAGAATCTCCATGAGTTTGGAAACGCTAACAGACCATAGACTATCATGGATGAATGAAAAAGTATGATTTTCATTGTACCACCTATAAACTGAGGCATGGACAAAGGAATCACCAATGATAAATCAACAACCGGAAAGCTGGAAATACAGTCTAATTTCATCCAGTAAAGTGAAAACTTGTCATTTTTGTTAATATTTATGAAATCAAAAGTATGGAGTCCAACAACTGTTTGTGGTATTTTACAGAGTAAAATAAAAATACAGGTCCTAAATATAAAAGAAAGATTTCAGTCAATTTAGTTAATCCAGATGGAAAACTAGGGAATTCACTGTGGCCCTGTGTCAACACATTACCCAATACTCATGTTGACAGCTTCAAAACTGCAGCTATGGTCTCTGCCCAAAAGCTAAGTTTACACTGGCCACAAGCAAACAAGAAAAGTACATCATCTACCACAGATGTATTCTTTTCAGAACTGAATCACACTATTTTTAATTCTGTTTGTAGATACATAAAATTCTAAAAATTGCTTTCCAATAAAACTTATCAATTGGTTTAAAAAGAACTTAAACAATGCTTAGGCATGTAACTATCATGAATGGTCAGTCTGTTCTCCCTTACAGTCTATGTGCATTACTGTCCATGTCAAGACAATATAAATTTAAGAATACATTTTTTTAAAAAAAGGTATTCACAGATTTTATATTGATAAAAGTAAATAATATACCATGAGCTCACAGTCTAACAGCAGCCAGATGAAGAGCACAAACACAAGTGAGTTGAGTGTTTTGAGCTCTGAGATGCTGAATGCTTTGTATTCCCAAGAGATCAAAGCACTATATAACAAATACTTACCAAAAATAAGCAAATTCTCTGGCCAGGCAATTACTGCTTGCTCTAGACTTTTTCATCTGAAGCTATCTATCTACAGATTTCTAAACTATAGGGATCAACAGCTGAGCTTATCATCCTAAACTGCAGTTGTAACCTATGCAGAAAAGTAGGCGTGTGATTTTTCTGACCTACTTAGAAGCTATGTTAGGACAAAATCAATCATGCTCTGCTCTTCCCTATTTACTTCCATTAATCATAAAATTAAACCTAAAGTTACTAGCTTACTTCTGGACATACACTTTGTAAACATTAGTCTTACCAGTCCTCACTCTCGAATCCTCACCCTAAAAGTGACACCATGATTGATGTGACATTGCATTATGTGTTAGTGACCATGTTTCTGTTAACTTCCTTTCTACAAAAGGGAAAGTCAAAATGTTCTCTTATTGCACCAAGAGACCTATGATCAATATATATTTTCTATTAAGACTGCTGTCATATACCATAAAAAATCCACCCACAGATTTAACTGAATATTAGACAAGAAACTAGCTCTCTCCTAAATCCACTAAGCTCTGCATTTGTATATGGTTGTTCTCTGAAGACCCACAGATCCTAGGCAGCTGGATGCTAACCTCAGCAAATACTACTGCCTTTCAAAACAGATGGATCCAAACCTGAGCAACTCTCCTGATTACAACTGCAGCCTTTTGAAATGAAAAGAATGAGAAAGAGGGAAGTTTCACTTAGGGTTCCAGAGATGAAACACACACTTTAAATTCAATTGAAAATCAACATAGAGGAGGCTTTGAAGCACAGATATTTTGTATTATTTCTGGCTAGCAATATTAATAAGCAATGCAAGCTTCCACTCCTGACACAGTTTAGTGTATAGATACACATACAATCTACCACAGTAATTCAGACTCAAGATGTCAAAAGGATTTCTTATTTTGTGTCATCAAACTCCAATCCTACAAAAAGCTATGTGCAGAAGGAGTTTATAGTCAGTGACCTCTTCTTCCCTCCCTCTTGCTACCATCAGCATTAGGTTCCAATCAACCAGATTATTTTGCAGGATCGGGGTCATAAGCTAAGCATTCTGAGGCAGGAATGTTTCTTTTTTCTGTCTCTATAAAAATAAATCATGCTCTGGGTACAATATAAATAAAGATAATAACTGTCTGATGCTAAATTTTATTGGTCTATGTTTCGGACAACCTATATAATGTGCCTGTTGCATGTACAAACTACAAAAAAAATTTAATCTTTATAGCCTTTTTTGCCTTGGGGTGGATTCCGTTTAAAAGTGTAAGAGAAGGATGCTGAGACAGATTATTTCCATGCAAAATGACTGACTTGTTTACACAGCTCTTGCAAAAATTATCCTTAGTTAAACTGGCCACTGACACCACTCAGTTACATTCTTCAGTTTATCTAGTGATGCTAAGTTCACAGGATTCTTTGAGTCTACTTCTCCTTTGCAAAGAGTGAAAATGCCTTATCTGGTCACACAACTGTACCTAAACTGGAAGAAGAAACAAAGAACTTAAGAGTGTTAAAGAGAATTTGGAAATGAGGCTGCCCAAACTATTCAGACAAGCTTGCTACCTTTCCTCCCCATTTAATTGCCTTGAAACACTGTGGCATTTGCTGGTTCAGAAACACTGCAGCATGTCAGTCTTCTCTGTAGGGAGGATTCTGCACATGCCTTAGAGTTAACCCGTCTATGTTAGATAACCATAATTAAGCAAACACACATCGAAATCTGTAGTCTGTTTTACCACAGGTCCTTCTCCAGTCACGAATCTCTGGAGAAAATTAATAAACCCCTTTATTACAGTAGAAAAGATGGTGATATTTCACTGATATACTCAAGACAGGAGGAAGTAGTTAGCTCCATGAAAGAAAAAAACATGACTAGATGACATGACACTTTAAATGCTAGCAACTGCCCGAAGCCACATTTTCATTACCACTCCAACCATCATTAATTTTGGTGAATCTGCAAAAGCATTAGCAGTGGAAAGAAAAATGAGAGAAAAAAAGCTGGCCTTGGCACAGCCTAATCTAACTTAAATTTGTATGACCTGAGAAAACGTATTTAAAGAGACAGGACAGAAAACATGACAGAGCATTTCACTCAGCCATTAAAAGGACAGAGGAGAAAGAAACGTTTCAATTGTCATTGCAATGGATAACATCCTAACTGCAGACACAAACATTTGATAGTGAGAGACTGTAAAACATGACTGTGAGTCCTGAGTGAGCACTGCACTTCTACGAGCCAGAGCTGATAATCACAGAGATTCCTTGCAATCCTGAAATTCAAGAAACCATGACCAATCCTTCACAATGCATTTCAGTTTTGGTGTATCTCTACTGAAAGTAGAGCTGCATATCAAAAAGCAACCATCCCCTCATTTATTGACATTCTGTCAGAGCAAATAGTGCAATACTTTTTTTACTGGCAATGTCTTCATATGAGCTATTTACTAAAATGCTTTAGAATGGATTAAATAATAAAAATGACTAAGTTAAATATGACTACAAGCAGAGAAAGAAAATAGGCAAGGAAGAAAAAGGTTTTCAGAGGACAAGCAGACAGAAAGCAGTAAGAGTAATATTGTTCTTATAAAGCTGGAAATAGAGAAAAAGTCTTTCTGGCCTGCAGTGAATAGAAAGGGAGAAAGCCACACCAGCTGTTCGGAGGAAGTAAGGTGGATATGAAAAGCGTTAAGGAGCAGATAGAAGGCACATGGAAGTTCTAAAATGAATGGACAACTACTGAAGCAAAAATGAGTCACCGTGGTGTGCAAAAGTAGAAGTTTGCATAACACAGGGGGCAAAACACAATAAACTTAGATTCCCACATGCCTTGCCTTGAGGCATGTGTCAGATAAGAATAAGAAAGCCTTATATGCTGCTTTCTATTCTGATAGTAGTTACACTGCCAGCCCAAGGCCACAAAGTTCTTAACAGTGCAGAAGCTTGGCCAAAGGAGATAACCTTATGGTTTGAAAGGAAAAGCATGAAAACTTAACTATGTTGCTGTTGTCTTCTTTTTTCAGAATCACAGAGAAGTGGGTGTTTGGATTTCTGCCTCACTACCATACCATAAAGATTCACCATCACCTAAGGAAAGTGTTTCAGAAAAAAAATTGGGCAGAGTACCACACATGATGGGCCTGGACTTAAGAAACTATACAAAGTCCATAGCTGCTGTTTGAGCTCCAGTAAGATGGAGATACCACAGACTCTACATACATGATGTCACACCTAAGGACCGACTGCTGAAAGCAAAATCTGTACCAAGAAGTAGCTACTATATGTAAATGTAGTCTCTTTACATTGTTGCTGTAACCTGCAGTCCTGCTAGAGATTTCTCCATATCCTAGTCCTCATCTTCATCAGTGCTCCTCAAATTGGTAGCTTTGAAGTTTTGTTTCAAATCTGTTGTATCTTCTACCTCTCTCTGGAAGACATCATGGTCCCTGCTTCTGGACACTGGTTGCAATGTGCTGCTGCACTTCCAAGCCATGAGTGCTGTACATACCACTAGGCTGACCTGGCAAAGCAGATGCCAGTGCACTATTTCCAGTAAAAACATACAATCCTCAGTGAAATTACCTAGCAAGTATCAGTAACTGTGTGTAATCCCAAACTGAGCTACTTACTAAAGGCAGTGTGGATTGAGATATTAATTTGGAATTAAACGACTGTGTCCGCTATGCAATTCCTAGGGCAGACTGCTTAGAAAGATGACCATGGGTGTTTGGTTGTTTCCAATAATGCACTTAATAGTTCTTTTCATCGTAAGAGAGACCATCTGGTTCAAATATTCCTGACAGTGGGTTTTATGGTTTTACCTGTCTTTTTTCCTGTGAAATTTTTCAGCTATTCACTTCAGTTAGATTTTACTAGTATTTATGTAAGAAGCTGAAATGAAGATATTTTGCAGTATGAAGTCCATTAATTGATTCCTAGGCATATAATCACTTGCAAACAATGGATACACACAGTTCCCAGCACTTCTATAAAACAAAGGTGTTTACTTTTCTGTTGATTATTTTCTGCTTAAGTGCATTCAAATGAATCCATTAAAAACGTGACTGCTTCACAGTAAGATGATCTTCAGTAAAAACAAACAACTGCTGTTTCCACTTCTCTTCGTGGCCTTTAAAAACTACAGTCATCTGTATCCTGTATTTCAGGCAATTTATAGATTATAAGTCTGGTCTTGATTTGTTAATTTATTGTTTTAAATGTAGTTCTAATTCTCCTGCTTGGGAAAAAAAAATAAATGTTTTCTTATCTCATTACGTATTTATTGTCCCCTGACCAACTTTTGGACCCTTCAGAGTTTGATCAAAACACCCATGGGTCATCTCAAAGACTTCAGCAAGTCTATCTGCCTGCTGACTTCTGCTGGAATATACCCACTCTAGTTTTCCACGGCCACAAGTAAGCAAAACGCAGAGAGTGGTACAACAAACCAAGGGAACTTCCATAAACTAGCATACTGCTCCTGAATTGCACTATGGCTTGGATTCCTGCCTCACCTGAAGAATGAAAACTTTTTGTTGTTGTTTACTTGCCCTATATAGGACCTGTAGAACAAGTAGATTGCCAGTAAGTGCTAAATACTATAAGCATGACTTAAATACATAGATAGGACTGGACTGGAGAGCTGGGAGAACAGAGATCATGAGAAGGAGGGCAGGCAGGTTATAACAACTTAAATGGAAGATATTTTGCCAGGCAGATAAGAGAGGCATCAAAACTTCTGGCTCCATCACAAGCAGTTATCATGAACTGCACACAGTTTTCTAGTGTCTAGACTACATGATGCAGAAGGCAACTTCACAGCTGTTTGATGAGTCCTGGCCAGTTCTTCTTTACTTGCTCCCTTTCCTAATAGCCTGCAGAGTTATTCTCTGAAATGGTGCAGGTGTAAAGATTGAAAAGATCAAGCTCTGATACAAGCCTAAAATTGTATCTGTGGAAAATGCTTTCACTTGCCGCTTTTGCGAGGAGATTTATAATGAAATGTTTGTAACGATGCAATTTCATCTTCTTATAAATATCAATTTACCATTAAGAGAGGAAGGAAAGAACTTCAAAAAAAGACAAATGCAAACTTACCACCATTCCTGCATTGTTTCAATTGAGCTAGTCTTGTTCAGATAAGCTTGTCTATCTCTTGCAAAAACAACAGTTTATAGTTTAAACTGTGAAACTGTGTGTGTGTGTTGTAATTATGGTGCCTGCTAACAATTTCATACTGCCACACTGCACATATGGCTTCCAAGCTAGCTTTATCTGAATCTTTGTGAATCTATTCTCTGTGCTATTAAACTGAGCACATTCCACATCGTTCAAAAGTAATTACACTTTTGTCTAGAGTGTAGGAGACTGCTCTCCCCAAACAATGAAATTCTCATTATTACAGCTGGCACAATAACAGCACTGGTGTTCACAACACTGTGCATTGTACCATCACAATAACTTATCCTAAGCTTGATGCACAAAGGTACACTGAAAATTAAAATTTCTCTAAAAGCACTATGTGTTGTGTTTTGTTTTTTTAATAGGCATTCTTTAGCTCAGTATGATTAGAGTCCTATTTGACTTTTTAAAAGGCGGTATGCATTCAAATTTCCATTCTCTCTGCAACTTCTGAATAGCAGCTAAGTGCTCTAGCTGCATGTTGTTCTGATCTAATACTATTCCCATGCTGACGACAACTCCAGACCAACAGGTGACGTGCAGGCCAGGATGTATGTGATAAGAGAACTCAAATGCAGCATTAAACAACCTTTTGTTTTGGGCAAGTGGAGAAGAAGCATGATGCATCATGTTGGTAAGCTGCTTGACCAGTAGTACTTTTATTCTTTAATATAACCAAAATTTAATAATATTATTATCAAGTTACAGACGAATAACTTCATTCACCACAGGAATACAACATCTTTTTAGTGTGAAGAAATAAAGCTGCTTAACAGTGCAATGTAATATTTCCTATAAATTTCAAGCACTGCTGAAAACTAATTCTAATTTCCACTGAAAGTACAGGATGAATGTGGGCTACCAGTGCAGTCATGCAGTTTAGAACAACTGCACAGCGGCAATATTACATCTTACCAGTTTCATCTTCTGGTCAGAACTTCCTCTTTAAAAAAAAAAATTAAAATCTCACCCAGCATCCCATTGATATTCTACAGTTTGGAAGAACAGTTGAATTTAACCACAGTATACCATGCCCGTGGTATACTTTAAACAGTGCTTTTAGCCTTGACATCTCATGTTTTCAGAAACTAGCAAACAGACACCACTGGTGAGATCAGTAGTTTTGAGAGGTGGCAAAAGAAACATGGCAAAGCAGACAGACAGAAATAAATACAATCAACCCTCATAACATAGATGAGCTAACAACTATCTGTGCTGTCCAAACACTGTAGCCTTAATAGGTTTCTTCAAAAGAGGTACTGACTGATACTGTAATCCTTGAGCGCTCCCCTGCTAAGCCTGTGGTCTGCTATGAACATTATAAGGGGATGCTCAAATATATTATAGGTCAAATGATTCATCTTGTATTTCAGTCCGAGCCTTTGGTTTAAGTCAGATAAATTATCATTTCTTTTCTTATCAGTGGAAGAGCTTTCCTATTTACAATAAGTATCCAGTTTCTTCTATCAAGAGGAAGAGAATTTGGGATAGAGTTGCCCCTGCTTTCCACAGAAACACAAAATGGTTGAGGTTGGAAGGGACCTCTGGAGGTCATATGGTCCAACCCTCCCCCTGGTCAAGCAGGGCCACTGAAGGTCAGTTGCCCAAGACCGCGTCCAGACACCTTTTGAGTATCTCTAAGGAGGGGAACTCCACAGCCTCGCTGGGCAACGTGTTCCTATGCTCAGTCATCCTGGTAGTAAAATGATGTTCAGAATGAGTCTTCTGCATTTCAGTTTGTGCCCACTGCACTAACCTTTCTCTGACTGAAGTTCCAGCATCCTCAAAAATATCTTGTTAATTGTGATGGGAAGAAAGGTTTTGCAGCTTTTTGTCAATTTTGGTGAGGCTTGAAGATTTCTTTCTAGGAAATTTGCCTTCCTTTTATAAAACTCTAACCAGCATAGAGCTGTATCTCTAAGTTAGCAGTTGTTACAAGTTGTAAAGTGAAACATGTTAAATTTTCAAAAGTCTGAGATGGTTATCACTCTGATTATCACAGAGTCACAGAGTATCACTCTGGTGCAAGCAGCCCTTTACCTTAAGTATCCTAGGAAGTCCCAAATGGCAGGACTTGTAAAAGGAAGCACAGCTGGAAGTAACCTATGAAACAGAGGGTCAATTAGCAGCCAGAAAAGTGAGGTCAATAAATTGATTCTCAAGGCTGAAATTGTTTTCCTAACTGTCCATTCATGACTCAGTGCTGAGAGGCAGAACATGAGGAGGCAGGGACGGCTGTGGTGACAAGTGGAATTCAGCTATGCAGCCTACTGATGAGACAAAGCTGTGCAATTCCATACCCTTTACAGATCCCTTGGCCGTGGATTTATTCTGTTGAAATTGTTCCCTTAGCCAAACAGATGCTGTACCTGTCGCTAACACCAGAAGGTCTCTCTGGATCTATACCATGTCTATTGCAGAATCCCTCTGAAGAAGAGCCTTAGCCAATAATCATGCACAAAGCAGTATGGATTAGAGGGTTGCAGCAGAGTGATGCCCTAGATGATTTTGGACTGGCTCTATGCCTGATCCTGTCTTAGTGGACATCAGAGAGAACTGCAAAGGTGTACCCCGCTAAAGGACAACAGGTGGCCACAAAATGAGAACTCCATAGTCACTTGCAGACACACTCACTAGGTGCAGTAGTGCAGCTGACAAGCTATTAATAAGTGTGAAGCACACTGCTGGAGCTTTATCAATAAAACTACTGGACTACACTGTGCAGTGGTGTGTGCACATGTGCATACACTTGAATTTCCTTCTCAGAGACTTATAAAATAGCACACAATGTCGAGTGAGACGGTATAAAGATGACCTCTGAAATGCTACCTAAGTGAATAACCTTTGGGAATGACTTCCATAACTGCTAATCACCCAAACCAAAGTAATCTAAAAGTTATCCAAGCACTAGGTTCAGTTACTTCCTTCTTATAACTACATACCACAACAGCAGAGGAAGCGATTACGTCTATTTTACTCATTTACACAGATCACTTCCTTCTTGCCGGAGACGCAAAGACTACATCCTTTCTGACCTACCTGGATGATGATTTTTACAAGACACTCCTCACCAAAAGAGTGATATTACCAAAATGTCACATTCATACAAACTAGCAATTTTCTTAAATATGTATGAAGACATAAAGAGTCTCTACAATCCCCAAACATGCTTCACATAAGCTTACAGCATCTCACTGGTACAGCAAAACTGTCTAAGACATGCAACAATTCAGTATCTTGTACTATAAAAAGACAGAACACACTGTTTTGACATCACATTAAATACAGCCTTCATAGCAGGAAGTCACACTAGATGATCAGCTAAACTTCTTGGTCTTAAAAACTATAAATTAATAAAGAAGTTAGTTAAAGAGAGCTAATGAGCAGTTAAGTGTTTCAGTGAGGTGTAGTTAAAATACTCCTGCTGGGGTCCTTCAAAGACAATGAGTTTTTATTTCATTAGGGTCTGATTCTACACTACTGGTGTGACCGCAAGTTTATCTATTGACTTCAACGCTGTCAGGAAGAACCCCTTATCTTCAACACACTCTCTGAAAATAGGGCCAAAATACAGCAAAGCTCATACACCACTTACATGTTTTAACACCCTGTTGACTGGAACTGTCAATTAATTACATCTCCATAAAATACATAGTAAAGGCTGAGAAGTAAACAACTTAGAAAAAGATAATGACACATATGTCCGTGAGTAATTTTGTCAATGATGTTCTTTCTTCATTTAAAGTTGCAATAATGCAAAGTAAAATAAAGTATTTCAAAGCCCTGTTTGAACTTAAGCATTAGACCAAAGAGAAAGAAAAACGGATTGGGATCAGTGAGTTATTTTGTCTAGGACTGCAGCTTCAGTGAATATCCAGTGACTTGGTCCTATGAGAAATAATAATTCTTAAGGCTTTTTACTCAGGGCTTGTTACATATGCATAATGAGCTGTAAGGGCTTAAATACCACTATGGAGCTCTTGCAGACTTTTATGAGAATACACTACCACCTATTTTTCAATGCCTTTTTAAAAGCCTTCAAATATGCAGGTCGATTCATTATCTTTGCTTAAAGTGAAATTGTCAGTGCCCTTGTCAAAGTGAGAGACTAACAGAAAACTTAAGGTCAATTTATAAACAGGCAAGAGCTGTGTAAGTGTGTTCACAGCAGACAGCTTTGTCAAGGTGCCTGAGCCCTGGAGTTTCCATGCCTTTTTCAGCACCTTTAAACCTTTATTTAAATATATCACAGCACTCTTCACGAAGGGCCCAAACATGTAATGTTACAATAGGGACACTACAATAGTCGTGAGGAACGTGGCATTACTTTTTGTTCTTTTTGTCTGTTTTCAGATAAAGCTAGTTCTGGACTTCAGTGGACTGCTAAACATAATGAATTAATGCACAGTGTCATTTGTGAAGTGCACAGAAAGGTGGGATTTCACCAGTTTAAAAGTGCTAGGCAGGTTTAATTCCCTAAGTACAGCAAATTTTCTTGTAGGTATCTGTGGCATGGGAAATACACATCAGACGTGAATTTTTAAAACCAGCAGAATCCTAAGTGTCCTTTTTTCCCCTTTGTATTATACAGACTTCCGTGCCTTACTATTGCATAAACTTGGCATTGGGGTGATACTTCAGACACTGTGCCAAACATGACTCTCACTTACAGTGTTCCAAAACCATTTACTGTTTGCTGAATACATACACTTCAGATTCATGTTACTGTAGCTAAAAAAATTTTAGCACCCTAAATGCCAGCAGGCAAAGGTGGGAAAAGTGGAGTTTGCACTGCAAATGATTTGTAGTGGAGGGTAGAGGCAGTCCAGCCAGGTCAAAGCTTTCACATTATTGTAGCATGTTCTGTACATGTAACCGTGCATTGTATACTCCATAAAGTACAGATCTGGATGCCAAACTACTGTAGAGGCAAAATTCAAAGAATGGATGTAAGCACAATAGACCATTAGCAAACCTACCATTGTGTTGTGCTGAGAAGTGGGAGTCCTATGGCCACAGTTCTCTTGCGTCAGCAGAGAAACTGGCTGAAATTCCTCAGAGTGAGGCTTGTTGGGAAAACTCACATGCAAGGGAAGGTGAAAGGCTGGGAGCCCGTCACTCTCCTCTTCTCCCACTTTCTGTCTGCTTGTCACCATGGCTACCTCTCCATCTGCTTCCCCATACGGAGAGGCTGGTCGCTTGGAAGACATCCTGGAAGGAACAAAAGAGGAGAAAATAATGAAACCTCCAAATAAATCCTTAATGCCGTCATTGTGTGGTTAGGGGCCATTGTAACAGAAATGCCTTTTTTGTGCTGGCAGAGAGCAGGAAACCATCCAAATACCACTGCAAAGCATACACAATTGGGAACAATGGCCAAGCAGGTAGCAACAGAACAGTGGCTTGTTTGTTGTGAGAATAATACACTAATATAGTACTCTCTTGTATTCTAGCTTCTTAAACATGAAAATTCACCTAAGAAGACTGTATAATGAAATGCAATTCCTTAAAAAAAATACCCATCTGGTTTTGCATTTGCAAGAGCCTGTAAGAAGACAGAATGTCTCCTGATACAAGCTATTGTCAACTTAGCTTTTAAGAAATAATCATCTGCATGTATTTAACCATAAGTGATAAAAACATAAAGTAAAATAAAAGAACTTGCTAGGAAGCCAAAACATCCGTGTTTATAAAACTTCACCCTCGTGAACAAGAGTGTTATAGTCATGCCACTATAATCTTTTCAGGTTTGCAGATCTGGGATAGTTAAGCAATTAAACATTTGGACATTAATAACCTCAGCTTTTTTGACAACAAATTCAGGGTTGCACTAAGTGAATGAAGATTTGCCCTTAAGATATCCTATAGTTCCTATCTATAGCCAGATCAGGAAAAAATACATGAAGATGTAATTTACATCTCTATCTATATAAAAAAGGATGCACAAGGAAGATACACGAAGCGCATGCTGCAAAAATAACACAAGAATCTTGACTTAAAATTGAGACCCACATTCCAAATTTGTTGAGATTCTCTGACAATACGAGTGTGTCTTTTACTTTTAGGAAGACTAAAAGAATTCTCATCACACTGGAAAATCCAGTTCTCATTCAAACTAGACACCACTGAAAACACTACAGAACAATCTGAACACAGAACACTTCTTGCTTGGTCTTCAAAATACAGGGATCCAGTGAAGTATTAAAATGCAGGCGACTTCTGGCATTAATTACAGCAACATTGTTCATAAAAATCAGGGTGTGTGCATGGATGCCACAATGGACCACTGTGCTAAGCAGGGGCATCTGTAATAAGGAGTGGAATGAGAAGTAAGAAATCCTATAGGCATAGTCAAAAGAAGAAAAGAAAGAAAAAAATACTAATATTTCATGGAAAATAGGAAGTTATGAGCAAGGAAACTGAAGATTATTGTACGTAAAAGCTGAAAAGACAAGCTGAAGTAATACTGCTCCTCCTCAAAAATCTAGCATTTATGATTCTAATTACCCCATTTTGATTTTCCACTTCACAGTTAAAGGACTGCATTTCAAAAGCCCAGCAGCCTCTTGAACCATGTGTGGGGCTGCTGTGAGGTGTCCATATGATTTGGCATATTGAGCACGAAATGGTTCTTAGCAGCAGTCAACTGGGTCTGAAAACAAACAGTGGCTTTAAGCAGCCCTTTGTTAGGACTTATTTTGTTTCTAATGATCTCATTTTGAGTTTTGCCTCCTGAGCCAAGTTAGAGTTAAAAAAAAAAATTAATAAAAACCCAACAAAAAAAAATCTGATTAAAAAATCCTTACCAGAACCTACACTCTGCTGCACATTGCATGTTCTGAACACCACCTATTGCTTGCACATAGAGAAGCAATCTGTATTTTCTATTAATGTTTGACTTAGTCCAACAGACTAACACTTCATGCATCCTACCTGAATTCTGTCTTCTAGGCTTTCCCACCTACGTGTCTGCAGTGAAGCATATGTATAAAGACAGAGATCAGCAGATAGACTCTTACTGGCAGTTTTCTCCTAGCCCACTGAATTCAGCATTTTCCTGCTATGTTTGACACGATAGATCTCAAGCTTTCTTCTGCAGAAACCATGCAACTTCCTCCTAAAGTTAATGTGAATTATTCATATTCTGCATTGCACTGGACCAAGACACACATTTGCTATTGATTTCAAGCGTAATATTTTGGTTACTCATTTCAACACCGCCTTAATAGAAGCCTGGCTTTTCACAAAATCTCTCTTTCTGAAAATCAGCACTAAGCAGTTGCCTCAATTTTGGCAACAAAAAAGGAGGGACATGAAATAATTAGTCAATTATTCCACACTAATGTTCTATACTTTAGGACATTTATAATCAAGGACAGAAAACATTTTAAACCATCTACAAAACTCTTCACCACAATTCAATTTGACAATTCAATAAAGAGAGAAGATACCTTCCTTCGTATTGATGATTTGCATTATATATTACATACCAAATTTGTGTTAAAAACCTACTGATGTGACCAAGAACAACCCAGATTCTGTCACACTGCTTCACGAGGAGAGTTTGACTATCATGTTGAATTAAAATTCTTCTGCTAACTTTAACAGTGAATAGACAGTTTCTTCTACTGTGTTCAGCTGGAGTGCTGAACAACATCGTCGCCGTTCGCTTGTCACTATTCCCAACGTGGATAATATAATTTTCTGTGGGGAATTTATCAAATCAGGCAAGGAAGGCAACAGAGGTGACCACCTGCATGCACTAGCAATAAATGAGGTTATTATGTTTTTGATCTAAAACAAAAACCTATGGGTTGGACTGCAGGGTAACACTAAAGTGATACTAGCATGGGAAGAAGCCTTCTCCTTCCTCACACAGCTCTTTTACCATCCAGCGTAAATTACAAGCTGTGTACTCATCGTAATACTATAAGCCTAAGAAAATTACTAAAATAGCTAAGGTGGAGCAGTTACAGATTCAATCTGCACTACTCTTCCAAGTGAAAAGGATGCTCAAAGAAGCAGTTGCACAACCCAAGGCAAGGGTCACACAACCCAGACGACGACTGCAATTTGTTTTCAGGCAGGTCTGTCCATAGCCAACATGAGTCAGGCATAATCTGGCCTTTCAGAAAACTCATCCTTCCCTTTAACATCAAACACAAACACCACAGTTTCAGAGAAATTATTTCCTCCTGAGGAACTTCTGGGAAATTTCAAAAAAAATGTGAAATGTTTAAATAAGTAAATAAATCAGTATCTATTTTGGGAAATGTCTTTCAAAAGGAAAGCAATAATCAAAGCCTAAAGCAGCAAAGGCTCAGATCCGTGATAGTTTCACAAGCAGAAAATATGACAAAAGGTAAATAGATTCACAGATTGTCTTTCATGATTTCTACAGCTTTATTGGTTTCTTTTCTGAATTTGAAATGTTCCTACACCCTATATCCTTGAATTCTCTTATTTTCATAGATCTTCATTTTCCTCCTGAGCTAATACTACATTTTCACAGTTTCCATATCTGAGAAGCAAGTAGAGTTCCCATTATAAACAACAAGCATAGGGGAACAGTTACATTCTGAATAACAATGTAATCTGAAACTGAGCTCTTTTCAATAGATCTAGGTATAATGACTGACTGGAATTATCCTTAACAAAAGACTGCAAACATCCTGGATCTGCCCTCAATGATAACACTAGAGTTTACAACTTGCATGACTTGAAGATCTTTTTCTCAAACCAGTTTAAACTCTGAAGAGCTTTCAATTACACCCCTCTGAAAGAAGGTTTACAAACAGTAAGGAAACACCAATTTTCTCAAATATCAATTCATAGATAGACTTCAACAATGCAACAAAACCCCAAGACTCAACTCCCAGAAGAGCAGCAATATGGTGGACCAGATTCTGCATCTAAAAGGGTGTCTCTGCAGACAAAATCTGTTGCAACTTAAGAATCTCAAGAAGAGTTGCATTTTGAACTGCCATTGATATGAATTATCATTTCTACTGAATAGCTGAATAGTAATGTTTCACACAACCTAAATCTTCAAAGTTCAGACACAGTGGGATGCAGGCAGTACTCAGCCCACTGTAGAAACACATCAGAGTTAGGAAACATAACCCCCATCAGTTTTGGTGACGAATTCAGATAAGACTCCATTTCTTGGAAAGGAACTCTTTTTCTGGTTTTGGAAAGGCTTCTTAATATGAAGAAATTGTAGTGAAAGCACGTGGCTTTTGTTAAATTTTCATTAAATACACGCTTTTTTCTGGTAGCAAGTTCAGGGAAGTAAAGCCTCACTCTTCCAACTCACTCTTATTCCACAAATATTTGATGTAATTCATCTTACAATAACTTCTCCATGTATTTCTTCATTCCCCTTCAATTTACAACAGACTCTTTGTAGGCTTAAACTGATACCCTGTGTCTAGTGATCTCAAGTGTTTTTGGACTGACTTCAGCAAGGCTGGATTTTCCCACTAGAAACAGTAAGAGCCACACTGCATCCACACGAATTGTTTCCTCATGCCACCTACATCCAACAACACTGTTTCCTCATGCCATCTACAATAAAATAATTGCAGGCTACCAAAACCACATTATTTTGTTTGTTTCATTTTGTTTTCCCTTGAGTTCAGTGCCTCACAACAGTCACCCTTCCACAGCTCTATTTTTTAATTATTATTAAACAGAACATCATTTAAGTATTCCCACTACATTTCCATTTGTTTATTGTTTTTGGTTCATTTCATACATAATTGTATACCCAAAAATAAATCTAAAATGGTATCCAGTATTCAAGGAGATAGTGCCCTCTAGCACACAACTAGCATCCATCCCAATTTGATTGCTTGTGCCATAAAATTTCATAAATTTTATGTCATAGAACTCTAATCTTGTTACATTAAAGCAAAATACCTCAGAAACATTTCAGATACCCACAAAAGCTTTAGGAGAAATGGCTTATCCATGTCTTCAAAAGTGACAAACACAGATGTGTCAGGAGAAATAGATATGAGGCCATAAATCTTAACTTGTTGGGAGTTAATTAAGGGATTCATCAATCATTACACAGATCACTCCATACATATACAGGCAAAATCCCGTCAGCTGCCATAACCCACAGCAATCTACAGGTTCAAAACTCCCAAAGTCTCTCTCTGTTCTGACTATTTATAAATTACTTTGTATAATCTAGCATTAAGACCTGTAATTATAAAACAGCATTAAAACAGGCCTGCATAGTTATGGATAATTATAGTTGGTACACTTTTTAAAGAAATAAAAAGCTTTTCCATTCAAACACAGGCTTTGCCTTTTTTGACAGCTCCAAGTCCACAGGATGTAGAAAGATGATTTAAATTGTATGTCAAAATTTTGACTGTGCAAGACTTCCTTTTTTCCCCTTATCAAGAGAGGCATTGTTGTTTTCTCACCATAACTAGGCGTGACAGCGCCTGACTGGAGTCGCATAGCCAGTTTCTGAATCGGCATGAAAATGCTCACCTCTTGAGTTTCTCTGGCAGCTATAAACTAAGTCTTTCTCATGGGTAGTGTTTAAATCACTCAGCCCCGGACATCGGAGAGAGGCACAGAGCTGCATTCTGAAGAGATGCAGAAGGACAAGAGGAGAAGATTTGATCTGCTAGCAGCAGCGTGGAGGGTCATTCCAGATACCAACAGCATCAGGAATTCACTCGCTAACACGGCCTGATTCCAAACCAAATGCTATATGCTAAACTAGTCCCAGGAAGGAACTTCAATGGGATTCAGTCTGACTCTCATCCCAATCTGCAGAGACACTTCCTTCTAGTTAAAATACATGTTGAGAATCTGTATTTCCTCAGTTTTTCCACAGGAAATACAATTACAGACAGCAGCAATATTACATATATCTAACGTGTAAGCATACACACACGCACACAGGTACAAATGGACAAACGCTAGCTCATCTCATACGTCAGCAATACAACCACCTCATCTCTGATCATATTTAGTGCTAATGAAATGGTCCATATTCCCAGGTTTATTGAAGCTATGATCCCTCCACAGATAGTGTTAGTTAATACTAATTCCTGTCTTCATTCCATTTTGGCCCCAAATTAATTCATCATCTATGTACACTGAGTAACTGGTACCTTTAAATACACAACTCTGTTCATTCTGACAGGATTACTAATAAGGTATTACTCAATGTGAGTAAGAGTGTCAGACTCCCACACTCTGTCCCACTGGGAACTGCAAGCCCGACTTGTTTCTACACATACCACTAAAAACAGACTTCACTTGGCAATATCTTTGAGTCATTTACAGCCTGGTTTGGAATTCTTTACTGAAGTAATTTTACAATTAAAAAAAAGAGCAGGAAAAAATTCTAATCTGCTATTAATCAATAAAAAACATGCATGAAATATGCTCTCATCTGTCACTCACACTGAGATGAAATAATCTGTTATTACTTTCTAGGCTCAAATCACTCAGCCATCATTTAAAATGCACATATGCCACAAATAAGTTGTGTTATTTGAAAAAGGTTTTGGTGACCAAGTCATGTTTGTTAATGCAAACCAAAATTGCTGTGGTATAATCTGTGTAATATTTCTGTCCAATTGTCTATTATTATAGTTGCCACAAGTAATACTATGGTTAAGGCCACCCAATAATTTCCATTTCACCCAACTCACCTTCTCCCTTTTGCTTTCCAGACTTACTACCTATATGGGGTTAACTTTCATAATGTCTTCTGGTCCACCAGTTTAAAAGATTCTTCATACAAAAAGGGCAGGGAATATGGTATCTCGAAGTTTGTAATTTAAAGTATAGTACAGTAAATTATCAGCAGCTTGATAAGCCTGATATTCTATATATTGTGGAAACTGTTTTTTGATAAAAGGTACTGTTTGAAATTCCAGTAGTAAATGGTTTCATTTTGGGAAGTGTCAGAATGAGAAAGTTCTTACAAGTGTCTTTCAATAAAACATTAACAAAAATCTTGTACAATTCCTTTTTGCATTAGAAAAATGAAAAAAAAACAACACCCAACTTTTTATAAACTCTATGCTCTCAACTAAAAATTTATCACGTCCATTTCTTCCATTTGCAAGGAATTTATGCATGAAAAAAATACTGTAAAATCAAGTCTAAGGAAAATACATTGTGAAAAAAAGTTCATGTTTCACCCAGAACATGTATGTTAGGCAAAGATTTTCACTGACCTTTTGAAGCAGGTAACTGCAAAAGATTCTTTTTGCATGACTAAGTTGTTTAGTGAAATACTCTAGCCTGAAAAAAAGGAGCCTTCAACCACATCAGAATTTCTTAGGTGATAAAAGAACTCCTATCAAGATACTATATTCTATTACTTCAAAGATTATTACCCAATTCTTTTTTAGATGTCATACAGTTTGAACAATTGTCTCTGTTTTGTACAGTAACTAGTAGGTGGTAAACAGAAACATTCAGTGATTCACCCAGAGGCACATATTCAAAGTAATTTTCAGCATGAGGACCAGTATCCTATTTTTTTTTGTCTGGTACCTGTCAATTTCATAAACCTTTTGCTTTCCTCTAGTCTGTACATCAACTAAAAAAATCTAATAGTATGTTTATAAACCAGAAATTACAGCATCAGGTTTACTTCTGCTGAGAAGTATGTTTCTAAAAGCTCAAACTTCAAACCCTGGATTATTTGAGAACTTCTCAAAACCAGAAGAGGCACACACAGAAAATGTGGTTACGGTACAGGCAACACAACCCTAATGGTGCAGTGTCAAAGACGATGAGCATCTATCAGCACAAACTCTGAAACAGCAGGATGCAGTCATTGTTGATGTTTCAAGTAAACTGAGCCTGATCACTGGCTTCTTTCATGCAAAAGACTCTGCTTGGATGATTCTGAATTAAATCCACAAGCTCATTTATTTTCCACTGCATCCTCAAATTAACTCCAGCTTCCTTCTTCCCTCTCCCCCCACCTTTCAGAAATGTACCTCCCCCCACTCTTCAGCTTGTCATACATCTTGCTGGTTCACTTTTAAAAATTATTACTATTATTATTATTTTACATTTGTCCTCATGTCGCAGTAGGAATAGCATAGTATTGGTTTTATTTTCACATCAAGTTTTACAAATTGCTCACTGCTGAAAGGACTAACACAATCACTATGACATTAGGTAATGGTCGCTCTTCTGCCCGCTGAACTACAAAGAGAAATCTAGTAAAATGATTCGAGATTTCAGGCCTTGAAATTTCACTGTACAAACTAATACTTGAAAATGACAGAAAAGAAGTCAGTCAATCTCCAGACGCTGAGTGGGAGAGATGTGCTACATGCTACAAGGAATCTACACATCACACACAGATGTGCATGCCGAATTTCCACTGACATTGAGTGAAATGAAGGAAAGGAGTTGAAAAAGCTTTAAATTTATTACAATTATGAATTACTTACTTATTACCAAGAAACCTGAAAAATCAGGAAATATTAAAACTTTTGCAATACAGAAAACTTGTATTTGGTCATTCACAGTCTTTGCCGAATCAAGCTTACATAAAATTTTCTTCAATCATTATGATTACTTACTTTCAGCAGAATCAACATTACTAGTAAGAACTGGTTCCCAAAAGATGCACAGATTTGAGTAAGAGAAGCCAGTCTTTTAACTGGGATCTTGGTAAATTATGACACAGCTTTTCCCCCTGTTCCATCGTGACATTGCTTAATAAGAGGAGTACCAAAGAAATAGCTATGGAGTTTCAAGCACCCTGTTCTTCTCCCTCTCTTTCCTTCCTTACATTTCAAACTTAACAAATGGAATTTTAAGGGTTTTTTTGAAACAATATTCCCTCATCAAAATTTGTGTTTAATCAACAGAAACAAGAAAGAAAAAAAGAAAAAATACTCTTTTCTTCCACTTCATTCTGAATTTCCCTAGTAGTAAGCTCAGAGTAAGTCTGAACGTACAGTATTTTTCTACCACTATTATATAAACTATTTCTCCAACCACCAATCACATGCACATTCGCATCACGTCTACCACTTTATTAAAAAAAAAAAAACAACACACCAAAAACAAAAACCACAATCAATAAACAACAATAAAAACCAAAACCCCATGCAAATAAACATGATAACACATAAGCACATACACCTGCATATATACTATATGTTCCTTGGTAAAACTGATCATACTACTGAAGTATTTATGCCTATCCGTTCTTAGCTTGAACTTGCATTACTGTAATATTTGGCCTCTAATCTAAATTACTTTAGTGGAAGCAGAGTTGGGGCTTAAGAGAACTCTTATGTACCTTTAACAATTATAGGTGCAGTGTGTGTGTGTGCATATGAAAAAAATTATACTTAGGTAGAGCAATGACTTTAATGGATGTAAATATTTTCTTTCCAACAGGTTAATTCCAGCTGCCTAGAATTATTTTTGTTGTTGTTGTTCACATGCATGTGTGTGCTCCCCCTTTTTGGAGGGTTTATACATAACAGGTGCATGCTAGGCCCAGGAATCCTGGAGAGCCTGAGAAAAAAAAATAAAATCAAGCTGAACTTGAAAATAAAACGACAGGGCATAAATAGATTATTGCCTATCTATTATGTTAAAAAAACAAAACCACAAAAAAAAATTAACATCTATAATGTCTAAGCAATTTGAGGTAGAATTTTCAAAGCTGAAAAGGGATCATTCCAAAGCCCAGATGTTGCTTTTCAGAAACCAGGGAAAATTGCTGCCTCACAAATAGAGTAAAACAAAAATCATTTAAATAAAAATAATTTTACTCAGACATTCTGATATTCCAAAAGAGATGAACTTTTTTCAAGTGTTCAGGTGTTCAGCTCATGTCTCCTACTTCAGATTATCCATGGAGTCACGCCCTCTCTGTTCCAAAAGATGTTCTCATAAGGGATAAAACAGAAAAAAGTTTAGGGTATTATGTGAAGACTCCTGCTTCGCTCACTGTGTATATGGTATTGTGAACTCTTCTTCAGTTGTCCTGTGAAAGGGTGACAGTTGAATTCTCTTTCCAGGTTTTATTCATAAAAACGTTAAGAATTAAAAATCTACATTAACATGTGCGGTGTGACGGCCAATAACAGCACACGCCCTTTCACTTGCAGTAGTATTGCTAAGGCACTTTCAAATATTTCATTTTCAGATTTCGGAACGTCCACTATCAGTTTAAAGTGCAACTGAACACTTCTCAAAACTTTTCCTCGCACATACTAACATGCTTCCTCACAGCTGTAACAGTGCTCGTAGGTAAGTGGATTATCTTCAGCTCACCACTGTCTAAAGGTGATTTTTCTTCTATCTTGTCCAAGAAATGGGTGTCAAATTTCAAGAGAAAGAACAATTATAAACAGCTGATAACTACCCACCTTAACAAACATTAAACCCAGACACTGCTGGAGCTCTTACCAAAGAAAAACATCACCATTCATCATATAACACACACATGCTTGCACAAACAAATGTATATTGGTATACAGTGTAAGAACAAATCCATACATTTGAAAATGAGATACAATTCTGAACAGACAACATACCTTTAGGACTATCAGCAGTCTGAAATTTTACTTTAGAAAGGCAGCAGATTTAGGCCCTAAAACAGCGTGGCAAAAAGATGTCCACTTGAAAAATCTTTGGAAGTTGGGGGTGAGGTGAAAAGGAGAAGGAAAAACCCTGAAACCCGTATCTTTCCCTCCGGGGAAACTCAGAGGATGTCTGCCATTCACCCTTTCATAGGTGCTTTGTCTACCCTCACGTCTGTTGTTCAACAGAGATTCCCATCCAGCTCCACAAAGACCCAGCTGTATAAACCAATGCTGTCAAAGAACACAGTTAAGGGATGGATAAAACAGGGAGGGGTGTCTAACATGCTGACCACTGACTGAGCTTGCAAGGATAAAGAACCCTTGATGGAGAGAAGTAATCATCCATTGCTGTTTGTTTATTTTACCTCCTCCACCACATACTGGAACCTTTTTTGTTTTTTCCATTACCAAAACCATCCCCCACTGAGAAGCCTTTGTGATCTAAAAGGGGTAGAGCCCCTCTTTCTTAACACTGGCAAGTTTATGTAGGCAGATTCATTCAAACACATCTTAAAATAAACATTTGGCTCTTCCTCTACACACTGCCTTCAAACATACTTTAAAAAAAAAAAAAAAAAATCACCATTAAAATGAGCTTGCCTAGAATTGTTTTTACCAAGATGTATTAAAAAATGTAGCAGTCTAAGGCACATATTGCCATGGAAGTCCAACATCAGATGAGAGCTATAGCCTTCTGAAAAAACTAAATATACATCACAGTAAAGTAAACCTGGCTGCTATTGCCATAACAAGTGGTATGATAGCTTTCTTTAAAAAAACTTCTTCCATCAAAAACCTCCCTGCTGGGGATACATCTAATTGTATTATAAGGGAATCTGAATCCAGATGTTCAGATCTAAAATGCATGTCATGACTATTCCAAGGCAAATGACCACTCCACTGCATGGAGAACAAGGCATTCAAAGGGCACCACTGGACTGAGCTCTAAATGCAGTGAGGAACTTCAGAGGCCTTCCAGCATAAGAGATGTAGGTGCTAAGCACCTCAGAAAATTTACTTCTCTGATAAACAAAAACGAAAAAACAAAATTCCTTACTTTCCACTTCATTTTTTCTCTTTAATTCTATACCCTCCACATATGCACCATTTTTTTGTTTTTCTAACTACATAGACTTGGCACCGAGAACAATTCAAGCATGAATCCCTATTAAAAAGCTAGTGCATGGACAACAGAAGGTAGAAAGCCCTTTGATGTATCTCAAGTTGATACTGGAAAGAAGAGTTTATCAATTGCAAGAGGCTGCCCAGTCACTCCATGGGCTACCTACTGCAACGAAAGTAATTGATTAGGAGAGGACAAGGGGTAATGGATCAAAACTGGAAGAGGGGAGATTTAGGTTAGACATCAGGAAGAAATACTGTAGTGTGAGGGTGGTGACACACTGGAACAGGTTGCCCAGGGAATCTGCGAATGCTCCTTCCCTGAAAGTGTTCAAGGATAGGCTGGATGGAGCCCTAAGCAACCTGATCTAGCGGGAAGTCTCCCGTCAGCGCAGAGGGGTTAGATCTGGATGATGTCAAGGGCCGTTCCAATCCAAACCATTCTATGATTCTATGATGATTATAGTCACATTAAACTAGGACACTGAGAAAAAGAATGGATTTATCATATCAGCCATTAACAAAACCCCCCGTATCACAGGGCTGATGATCAGCTATGTTTTCAAGGTTGCCAACCTTAACTGGATGCAAAATGGAGCAAGAAAGGTCCACTGTCCCATTTCTAATTTCAAAAAGGTAATACATAACATTTGATTTGGGTAAGTAGTCATCTGGCAAGCTCTACAGTTGTTTGAATAATGCCTCAGATAGTGCATTGGTACTGACTGAAATACATCACATAAATTTAATTCTGCAGTGTAGCAACATCCTTTGGAATTGATTGTTGCCAAAGAAGCACAAACATTGAAACTATGACCAGATAGTTTACTTCTGAATATCCTCTCTGCCTCAGTATGGGCTACATTACACGACATTAAGAATTCACAAGACAGAAACTTCCCATGTGATCCCACATAATTTATTGAATCATTCTGGCTCCCAGTTTTTCTATTTCTATGTAAGAGATAAGAATGTTTAACTGCCTTTATAAAAAGCTCTGCAAGCTCCGATTTTCTTTTTTTTAAAGAAAGTATCTTATTGGTGATTGCTGTTTGTATTACTTGCTTGTAATCGTTAATTTAACTGATGGTTTTGTGTACACTGACACATAAGCAAGGGCAACAATAAAGTAATCTATTCAGCTACTGTATTTTGAAACTGCAAAATTAAGTTTCTTCATAGTCCTGCCAACAGATCCTACGAATAATTTATTTTTACCTATTGACTATATTTATGTAAAATTCTATTCATCTCTCTTCTCTGAGCAGTGATAACGAAAAAAAAAAAAAAAGTCCCAAACCAAAACACAGCCCAAAACCCCTAAACAAAAAGAACAGAATTTCACAGGAGAATGTCACTGTCCAGTTTCACTGGATTGCTCTCTCTGTCCTTCAAACAAGAAGAAAACTCAACCCTAGCCAGGTAATGCCATGGTCATTCATAATTACTCAGCACTTTTTACTCAGAAGAAAACTATTTAAAATTAATGTCACCCACATTCATCACAAAATACTAATGAAAACACCCGTTTCACAGATTAAGATTTACAGACATCAGTTTGGCTCGTTTACCCAGAGAATGACCCAGTACTGACATCCAAGTGAAAGCCGGAGTTTTAACCTGCCCTCTCAGAGCACAGCAGGGCCAAATTTAAAGAGTGAGCCATAAGCTCCGATTTCTAGTTATGCCATAGCTGTGATGGTAACTCAGTACAATGAAAATGTGGCATCTTGTATTCATCAAACATACTATCGAGATAATGATGGAAAGCTAAAACCAGCCCCCCTACTCTTCCAACATCTGCCCTGGATAACTAACTCTAAAGGCATACTGAAAAGACACAACTCCCTAGAAAGGGGACTTCTGTATTACTGTAACTTGTATCTAGCCACCTGTCCCTTCATTCACAAACAAAGCAAAGATTTTTCTGTTTAGTTTTTCTCTCTTTTCAATGGCTCACAGAGGTGTATCACATTTTAAGCTTTAAAAATGTTAACCATAAAATAAAGTCTCAAAAATATAAAAGCTAATGCTAGAGGAACATTTTTAACCAATAGCACACTTCTGGTTCTACTCACAAGATTAACCAAGCATGCAGCTGTATGCTGGGATTGCTGGCTGGCATTTTTTCAGAGTCTGCAAAACTCCACTGTGAAAGAGCTCATCAGATATACACACTTTTTTTCCTTTCTCTCCTGCTCTCATCTTAGCTCCATCTCCACCCTTGCTTTAGAGGGGGAAGATCAGAAAGTGCAGCTGTTACCAGGCCTTTAAAGCCCTATTCCTCATTCCCTCCACCCCCCATATGTCATGGATATAAAATATAAGCCAGATTTATAAAGACATTAAAGTGCCAAAACCATGGAGTTCGTCTTGCTGTAAGAGATCTTCAAATATGCTTCCAATATTAGGAAACCTATACACTTCTGAAAATCTGACTAGGAGCCCATCTGTGTCTCTAAACACCTTTATACCTCATCCTCCTCTTCTTTCCTTTATACAACTTATTAGAGATTTTTCTATGCTTGCACTACTCCCTTCATCCTTAAAAGCACTTTAAAATACTAATTACTCTTCACATAGCCCTTCTGTGACATAAATAAGGATTATAATCCCCTCTAAAGTAAATACAGGTTACCAACTCCTTTTTACAAACTGAAGAAATACAGAAGACCTCGAGTGTTTTGCACATCACAACATAAAAATACACTATACTGAAGCATGGATTAAGATACAGAAGTTCTCCATCCCATGCCCAGACTAAGACACTCTAAATCTTATGCTTCTATTTGCATATGATACTCTTAGCTCAATTGTTTCTATCTGCTGGCTGACGATCAAATATTTAATGTATGCCATAAAATGAAAATATGAACTCTACAGCAGTGACTCTTATTTGTCATGCCCCATTACTTAGACCGGGTGGTAACATACACCCGTATGATGGTTTTCAATTTTATTATAGTCTCTGTTTGCTCACACACTTAAGATGTTTAAAGAACAGTTGTATGGATTATCAGACAGTCTGAAAAATTCAGTTCAGAGCTCTTCAAACACATTCATTTTCATCTTATTAGCACAAGTAAAGTAAAAGCCTTAGGCAGGTAATTTACCATCCAGTTTATCCAAAGGTACTTCTAAAGGACAAGTCAACCTTTGTAAATCGTTTGTGATAATCTCCAAATTGATCATTAATTATCAGCTGCTAGTAAGCATTTCTCCCATCAGCAACACTGTGAAAATAATGCATTTCTGAGAAAATCTACCATCATTGTTATTGCCACCTGTTTACTCAGCCATTATTAAAAGCAGCAAAGTTGCATGGCAGAAAGCAGCCTCACTAACTGCATCCTGTCCAGCATTTTACAGGCAGTTTAAAAATTAGATATCCACCAACAGGAAAGAATTAATTATTACTATTATATCTTTCATTCTATACCTTCCCACATATACAGGAGTTACAATTTACTTAGATCTAATAAAGCACACATTGTTTTGTACTGCCAAACTCAAGCTGATGTACAGAAACTTCCTTTTTCCCTTTTGCAGTTTTCTGATTTTCTTCTAGTAGAAATGAATGGTTACAATCTAACAGTAAAAAACCTAAAAAGATCTTTCCATATTTCACTTGTGAAAAAAAGAACTTTGGAAGAGATAGATGCACATAAAGCAGATTAGTGTTAACTACCTGCAGGTCCATGTTGCACAGAAACAGAGGGGGACTCTTTTTGTACCAGAAACTACTTGACAAAATGCAGTTGAGTCTTCATACAAAATTTTTGACCAGTGTTCTTCAGAATTGCTGGGTGTGATACACTACACATCATTTTCAGAATTTTGGGCAATACCATGACCAATGTATGACATCTGGTATTCTCAACATCCCTAATTTAACTCCATTTAACATAATGGATAGTCACTTGTTAACTTCATTGGAACAGCCCAGAATGTCATGCACCTTGTATCTCCAGTGCAATCAAACACACCTGACAAATCATATTTTAAAAACCTATTTCACCAACCAGGAAACCCAACCACGACAGCAATAAGCTCCAAGCTTGGCAACTATTTATTTGTGCATTGTCACGCATACAATAGCGTAAGGAAAACAAGAATATTAGAGGGAAGGTAACAAAAATGTTTAGAAATATAGCATCCTTGGAAAAGGCTACAGATTACAAAGTGTGTGAACGTATTTCTCTTTAAAAATGGTCTACAGCTAAAAAAACCCAAGACAGGTGAAGTGCCCACTGCCATGGGTGGTGGGTATAACAAAGCAACAGCAGAAGCCTTTCACATGAGCATGGCAGTCCCACCAGCACTGCAATTTATTTCTCTATTTTTGTAATAGATAAATGTAGGATAATTCTACATACGTGCAACAAAATCCTCCTTAACACGCACACAGACACACAGAGAGTAAAAGAATTTTGTTCACATTAAAGAAGACTTATGATCCAAGTCCATCACCAGCTACTCCACACTGAGTCCTGATGATTCCAAATGCAACGGGATTACGGTTGCAACGACAAAAAAAGGCAACAGCACCACGGCTGAAAGACGAATCATCCCTCAAAGACAGTTTTGCTCAGTTTCTCTCAAATTCGTATAATTTATGCTTACAACTGTAGCACAGAATCTTTTAAATAATGCATATGAAAATTTTAGTTCAAAGGGCAAGAAGCCTGAAATGGAATAGTCTCTTACAGAGAGATAAGACACAATTCTGATAAAAACAAAGGGAATATACTTGTATTTTCTTCAGTGAGACAGTGCCAGTGAAGGGGCCATGCTCTTGAGTGAGACTGAGCTTTAAATACTGCCATCTTCAGCAAAGAAAACAAAGGGATCCAAACTATCAAGATGCAATTCTGTTCTAGACGGGGTTCATGTCAAATGACACTTCCTCACTGAACAGCCCTGAGCACTGGATGTACTGACAGCCACGTCCATTTTTTGTGCGTGTATGTTTGATCTTTCAATTTGATGCCTCTTTATTACTACTTCTACATTCCTAAGTCCTGGAGAACCAATTACACCACAGGCCACTGAACAGCATTTCATTCTAGTCACACACCATAGAATAATGTATTAACTGCAGAATCAGGTATCTATTACCTGGGATCTGCATAACTTATTTCCAGGACCTATCATGACCATGAGAAGCCCAAACCCAACATCTTGCAGATAGGCTGGCATCTTCAGGAGAAGTTAACCTGCAGAATTTGAGTGTTGGTCACCATCCAAGAGCATGAGAGAATTCAGCCTGACTGTCCAGTCCTGGGCTAAGCTTGTAGGACTGAAAATTCAAAAATGCACTCCCAAGTGCAAACAAAATACAATTTAGTGAGACAAAATAAATCCTCTGATGTCACTTATAGCAAGTTCTTTTCAGTAGAATTACACTACGACTCTCAATGCATGCCTAATATTGGAGGCAAGATTTATCATGAGTAAACAACTTAATAATCTGGTTACATAAGCAGTAACAATTCCTTGGCTCATAATGAACAATATGATATCAAAGTTGTCATCTCTTAAATACATGAGTAGTCCTGATTAATTCAATTGTGTCCTCAGTGTGTTCAGTGCCTGCGTAGATACAAGAGAAGAGAGTGTTGAAAAGGTCTCTCTGAGGATTGAGTGAGCTTTGAAATTTTAACTTGGGTGATCTTATATGAAATAGAATCCCACTTACTTGCCAGGAAGCAATGAAAGCAAACTCAGTGAGACTGCTCATGTGAATACATCTTAGCAGAATCAGGGCCCGTTCAAGCCACATGGGAGGATAAACTTAAATAAAGTATTTCACTATAACCATTCTTTCATCAGTCTTTAGTCTGTATTAGTAGCTAACATCTGAGGAAAGGAAAGGTTTGCTGCTTGGCAATAGTGTGGTGTTAATGTAACACAATCTGTTAAACGAAAAAGCAAAATTAATTCCAATTTGGTGTCTTCACATTTCACACTCCAGAGCCTCTTATGGACTGAATGAAAGACAAGAAGTGGTAGGGAAAATGTAGTGATTTTTTTCCAAACCAAATAATCTATTTCTTTGCATTTCACCTAATTAAGTCAAGGAGCAATATGAGGGGAAAAACAAGAAATTTGTCTCATTTATGCAGGTATTTGCTACTGTGTGCCTACAACAGCTTAAGAAATGTCTGTTTCCATCCATCTTCCACTGACTACTTCCCCTCTTCCCCTTGTCCTCCACACAATTCAAAAGTTTAGCTTTGCTTCATCCTCCCAGCAAGGAATGAATTAAGCAGAATTACTGTTATGCCAATTAAAAGGGAACTAATTACAGCTTTGTCTCCTGTCCCTCTAAGGTTTCAAGTTTGGCTACCAAGCTAATCTGAATGTAGCTAAGTGCAGAGCTCAGAGGACGCAGGTATTAAATTTTCCTCCTGCTATATTCAAACCTCTGGCTGCAGTGGGCTGACTTAACCAAAGCTCTTCTCTCCAGGCAAAAGCCAGGCACAACTGAGCTGTTGCACTCCTCCTTACTCCAACTCCCAGGAATGTAAAAGGGGACAGTAATAATACCTATTTGTCAGCGGCATTGTGCAAGTTAATCCCTTAATATTTGTAAAGCACCTTGAGATCTTAGCACAGAGGGCACAAAAGAAGTACAAAATGTTATCATCATGGTAATAAATTGGGGCATATGTTCCAATTAGACTGTTTCTAGTGAACTCTCTCTGGACTTCGACTCAGGATGTCTTTGGCTTCTGGAGTTACATACAGACACTGTCCAAACCAAAAAATTGGAAAGCTACACAAGACTTTTCTTCAGTAGGCCATTTCTCTTATTTATTTTTTTTCTGAATAAATACTTTGCCATTGCACGTACCACCCACATTCACTTTCAGGCTAATTATACTTTGAAAGACAACCAGCATAAAGATGATTATAGCATAGTGAGTCAAGGGAAGACCCAGTCAAATAAACAGGGTTACTTTCCTTGGTCCATCTCTCACTTTTTTCCACTGGATGATGAATCCTAAAACCCCTATAGGCATGCACCTTAGAAAATACTAAAACAACCTTTGTTCCTTTGTTTCCTTCTTTTTAAATTCCTTTTTGCCACTTTTGTACATTTCCAGCTGCACCCTCCCAAACCTTCAAATTGCAAACCAAATTCTCCTGTTCACTCTGGTCACGGAACAAAACGAAACAATGCCAAATGACCACTGCCACTACTTAAAATAAACAAACAAACAAACAACAAATTTAAAAAAAAAAAATCCAAGAAAAAGAACTGAGTGCCCACTATCACACCACCATCCATTTACAATGCAAAAAGTAGGACAGAAGCCAGCTAGTTGCCTCCCTCATACAAATTTACTTATGTAAGTAGTTTTTCCTCTCTTCCTTCCCTCCCCATTCCTTCTCCCATTCCTTTTTTTACCCCATCACAAGATTGTGAATGCTCTGCAGACAAGCACTTCTGAGTGAAGCTGTATCACCTCAAAGAGTTAAAAGCTCCTTTTGACTTTAGCACCTTCTGAAGTGTGTGAGGAAGATGCTTAACCCTGCAAAGTTCTCAGCATTTTCAGCTGCCGCTGATTCTAACAGAAACTTTGGGGACTCCCTTTTGAGCTTTACAATATCAGGATAATAAATTACTATTCTCTCTTTTTTTTAATTCATTTGTGGGGATCTTGTCTAAATGTATATACTTTGAGAGTCTAACTGTTCTGCCCTGTTAGTCCAGTACTACCTATTGCATTATAAAAGGACATTCCAGTACAAACAGAATGTGACTCTACTGCTTTCTTACATGGAATAAATGTAATGCCACATATTCAGATGAATCATCACATAAAGCAGAATAAGAGACATCCAGAAAAAGTACCCACTGACTCGACTAAAACCTCTTCAGAGGTGTTTTTTTATGTAATTGTTTTTCTTACAGTCTAGCTTCTTTAACACACCAGAAAGAGATGGTTTTTACCTAAAGCAAAATATTTTAGTTCAGCTTTTCCCATTATTTATTCTAGTCCATTTGTCACATCTATATAGCTTATATCATCATTGACACAGCTAGATGAGTAATATCATGTATTATGTCTCTATCTTTCTGTACACAACTCATATAAAGAAGAGTAAGATAGTTCAGCCAAATGAATAATTATTAAGGGTATGCTTTCAAAAAACCAGAAATCAAATGTTCATCACAGTAATTGACTGTGGTCATTCATTACATCTCTGCTGTAGATCCTGCTCTGCTTTACAGGAGACATGTCGTAACAACACGCATTGCAAAAATACCGCAGAAGTTTCAACTCTCTAGAAGATAAATGTGTTAAGTCTTTTGCAATGTGTGATAAAAAGGTGAATAAAACAGTCAAAGGGAAAAAAGAGGATGAAGCGAACAACAGTGTTGGTTTGCTGTTATAGTGCCATACACTTATTTTGGAACCTGCTTCTCAAACAATCTGATAATATTTATCACTGGTGCTCTCTTGTAACTGTCTCCTACTAGACATTTAGAGATCCTGGCTTGATTAGCTGAATACCACGGAAGACACCAATTGCAGACAAGCAGAGCTTTTGAACTGAAAGACCCACATACCTCACAGGCATACAAAATTTTCAAAATAGGATAACAAGCAGTTTTAGACACCTACAGCTTTGGACCATCATGGCCATAATGTGTTGCTTTAACTATTATCCCTTAACAAATTAAAAAAAAGCCAAACAAAGAAAACTAGAAGACATGATCCAAGCTTTCACACTTAGCAATGCTCAGAACTAAAAAAGAATTAAAGAAGCAAAAACAGGTTGCATAAACACAGAAGCTTTTGAAAGTTCAAAAATTAATTTCAAACCTCTCACTCAGCATAGCTGGGAAACCCAGAGGCTTAGCCTATCCAGGGGAAGTGTGTAAAGTGCCAGCATGAATCCTCTCTATTTATTATGCTGAGTGCCTTGCCTCAAGATTAGATCTTAAGAGGAAAGACTCTGTGGTTGTCTTGCCTATCTAGATAGTTAGCCTCCAATTACTATACTACGTAACCCACAAGGTCCTACCTATGTCCCACTCTTTATTCTACAACAGTGTCTAGTGGCAATGTTATCTTTTAGTTAGTAGTGCCTCTATTTCACAAGACAAAAAGAAAATATACATTATAATTTGGATTATTAGCACTGTAAAATACATCCTGCTACCAACCAAATATAACCCACAGAACGATAAGAATTTAAAAAAACCAAACAACAACATAAAAACAAGAAAAAGAGAAAATAAACTATACTGAAATGGCCCAAAATCTACTATTTAATTGATGTCATGTACACCCATTTCAGTTTTGCACAATTGCTTCTTCATTCCCGAAACATGAAATCAGTCCAAGCAGACTCCAAGCTATGCTGTATTTTCCATGTTTCACTTCAATAAAATATTACAAATACATTACCATGTATCTGGGATTTTTCCTGCAATCATCATCACAATCCAATATTTTCATAATGTTGCCACAAACCGCAGCTATTATGTCCTAGAAGAGCACAACGTTTTGGCAATGCAGTGCAAAAAGTATGAACAACTTCACCATCATTTTCTAAAACAATTTAATGTATTTCCCCCAAAACAGTAGCAACAAAAGCTCTGCCACTTCATCCCTTCCCTCGAACCTCTTGATGAATGAGAAAGCAGTGAAACAAACAGTGCCCTCTACTATCTCCTTGCTCTTAAAAGGCTCTAGATCAGTCATCCACAGCTAAATCACACTGAAGTCAACAGGAAACACAATGTGGAGGAATTAGATACATCATTTAGCCTGAACACTCCAGAATAAGGCTTAGAAAAAACATACTGTTTGATATGTGCCTATATCACATGTTCTAACCAAGTCATGAGGAGGTCTGTGGCAACACCTAAATTATGCCAAAACATTGAGTATTGCCCCATTTTAATGTGGAAATGCTAAGACCAATTATAGCAGAAAAATAAGAAGGTGAAAATTATTTTGGTAGTGTCCTGATCTTGCAGCAAGTCCAAAATCTACAGAACTTCAAAGGAGTCGATGCCACTCAGAGCCTAATAGGGCAAGGCTCTATTTGTGTGTTCAATCTACCATATTCCTTCTCAGACTTTATTCAAAATGGTTTCAAACAACTTACTGTTAATAAGGATTAAACCTGCTTAACTAAAGTATTCTCAGAGATCACATCACTATCAGGCATGATTAATAGGTCTTGAAGTCTTCAGCAGTGAGGCTGCACTCCTTATATATTCTAAATGCAACTATATATTTGCATTTTGGATTCTTTCTCAGTGAAAACCAGTGCATGCAAAATAAATTCCACAATCCCACATCTTGTATACAAAGGGCATCATGCATCACACATATCCCGCGACTTAAACTATTCTCCTGAAATTATCTTAGTCTCACACAATCACACTTCAGACACCCCATATGTCCAGTTTGGTTATTCCTCCTTTAAAAAGCTAATAAATGTTATACTTAGATGCAACTGTATTTAATCTTAAAACAATTATCTGCAGTACTTTGTGCCAAGAAAAGCATCAATAGGAATAATTAACAATGCTTCCACTTTATTTTCTTCCTGTTTAATGGGCCCAATCCAACACCCAAGTCAAGTCAATTGAGAGTCTTAAAATTGTTTTCAGTAGCTGGACAGAGCCTTATGCTCATATATGAATGTGGGGCTTGTGCAAGGAGGCCAAATAACAAGCACAGTCTCTGTTTATTCACACAACGCTACTGCAAAGACAGAGGAAGAAGAAATTTCCCTGCGATGCTCCTATTACCCAGAGCTGCAGAGGAGTCAGTAATAAATGCTCTGGAAGCGAGGGCAAAAAGTGCTCTCTGGACTTCCTCTGTCCCTGTCCTCTTTTTTAAGCCTACCAACAAGAGTGTCAAGCTCATTTGCTGAAAACCAGAAAGACACAAGGCACTTGGTAACTGACACGAAGCAACTTTTACCTAGTCCTCTCCTGAAGTGTTTTTTTAATATGTAAAAACACAAAACCCACTCTTGGTGTCACATATACCCTCCTATTCAACAGGGTTATTTTCATCTCAAAGAAAACACAAGTCACTTGCACAATAGTTCACAATTAGAATGCATGTGTATTGCTTTATTTAACTCTATCTGACAAATGGTCTAAAAATGTAGATCAATTTATTTCAGACACTCACTTTGATGTTCATACAGATAAAAATTAGAAGAGAGAAAAACAAGTTCTGACTTTTCCCCCAAACACTCCTGGAAGTAGCGTATTTCCAAACAGAGTAGATGCATGAGCCAAACTATTAAAAACATTTAATTGCCCCAAAAGTTTAAAAGGGGACAAAATTTTTTTGCACTAGCTGACTCAGGTGGCACTTCTTCACACAATTTTTTTAATTTCTTCAGGAAAATCATACACTCTTCCTTCACATGTGCTCACCATTTCCTCCTGCTTACAGTGTTAAATATAACATCAGAATCTTTGAAAATACAGATGTTATATAGCCTCAAAATCTACGAGCCAACTTCATTCTAGAGCTTTTCAAATCTGTACCCAGGGCTTCCTGGAAGGCATAAGAAGCACTTAATACTTCAAGGGATTTCCAAAGTCCTGCATTGACGTGCCTGACCTCACTTTCCCTCACACACTGGAGCTAGACAGTCAAACCAGCAGCTTGATATTTCACAGCAATTTGGCAACTGCATATTGTGGCCCCCATTTTATTTTAGATTATGACAATGACAGGCCACAAAGCTCAAAAGTCCAACCTTTGAACCCAGTCATTCACACGCAGCTTTAATGAAAAACGCAACTGCACCCTGATGGTAACATTGAACCGGTGGAAAATCAGAAGGAGCCACACAACGTTTCTACCAAGTGCATCTTCCTTTGCAAACTATCATCTCTCCATCTCAAGCTTTTAATGAATCAGACATCTAAACTTAATGGTAAGAATGGCACAACACAGCAGTGTTTAAAACCAACATTTTAGTAATGGAAAGGAAAGAAGGAAGATAGGAAGATACATTAAAACAAAATAAAAGGGCAGGAGAAGAAAAGAAAAAAAAAAGGGGGGGGGGGGAAAGGAAGAAGGGAGAGAGCAAGGATATGGTCGGGTTTTATAATCAGCATAACGGAAATTAGCCTCAACCATGTAAATCAAATTAGACAGTTCAGAGACCTGGTTTGAAAGCTACCTTTTTAATAAAATTGGGGGACAAATGGCAGGTTGTTTAAAACTGTAGCTGCACTCTCGCACCCTCTGCCTTCTTCTCCCAACCTTCCCTCCCACACCACCAACTGCCATCTCAAATTTACCTTGCCACACACTCACTCAGGAACTCCCTTCCAACCACAGTGGATTGGTGGAACCTACAGAAAATAAACTGACAATACATATTACTATATTACCTAGAGGGAGGAGGAGGGGAAGCAAAGAAAATGACCAAATTGTTTACACTGGTCAAGGAGTCTTTCCCCTCTAAAATTTCCAAGAACATGAGGGCCAAATAGCAAAGCTTTCATTATAAATCTGCTCATAGTGTTTCTTACAGAATTTCTTCTCACCCATCCACTAATACAGGAGCTCATTCTTGTGCAATCATTAATGCTGAAGAGCAGATAGGCTGCTATTTCCTGAAGAAACCCATTTTATGGCATGCAACGGGAATAACTGCTTCACTATTAAGATGGTTAAGCAACTTCAGTAAAGTTCCTACGGGAAGGCATGGTGACAGTGGCTGAAGAACTGGCTTTCCTGGTTTCCATTAGGATCAATACTTAAAGCGCGTCAGAATTTTTTTAAGTTTAGTAAGTTTATTGTTTTAATCTGTACCTGTGAGCAAAACAGTGCTCCCCATAAAAATGTAGGCAGTATCCTCGTGGGGAGAAGGTGAAAGGAGAAGAGCTGAGGAAAGAGACAGGATGGAAATAATACAGAGAGCTGAAATCTGTTAGCTTGTTAGGGCTATAACCTTAATACTGTTAAGGCTTATTTCACAAAAAAAGGAGAGATTTTTGCTGTCTGTCTGTACATTATGATTCATCTAAAACTATGTAGAAGCTTTTAAGTTTCCAGTATTACCATCATTTTATCCGCAGAAATCCAACTTCATCTTTCTTTCATAACCTCAGATGTTCTCCGCAAAAAGACAGACTCAGGCAAATTAAATGTAATAATTAAAAGCAGCATTTTCTCAACACCAATAACATAGAGAAAAGGGAATCTTTATTAAATAAGAGCATAAATAACAGTCCTTTTATTCACTCTCCTGACATCTCAGCAGAAAACAATCCAGCCCTACTTTTAAACGACAGTTACATTTATGCAGAAAACCATCCAGCAACATTATGATCTGACATAAGCAGCTCTCTAGACACAGCAGCAAGGAACCTTTAGCCCTGTCCAAAGGTGTTAACAATGCAGTACTAACATGGCACGGCACTAAATGGATGGCCAAACACAGAGGCTTTGTTACATGCAGGAGGTTGCACATTCGTCATCGTTTTCCAAATGTGCACCTAAGGGAAAATACTATCAAACCCTTTCAAAGAAGAAAAGCAAAGAAGACACATATTTTGTCCTGCATATTTTAAGGATAAATCTAGCAAAGACAAAGAAACAATACGTAAATTGCTAACAGAGAGTGAAAATGCCCACGATTTTTTATTTTTTTGTACAGTGCATTTTTTTCTGCTTAACTTATTAAAACATAGACTGTTCAGAGTATCAAACTAACACACACTCAAATCTTCTCCTAACTTTATATATATATGTAAATTATTAGGCATTTACCAAAGATTTTACTCAGACCCATTCATTCCAAACCTTTAAACAGATGAAGTGTCAAGTCAAACTTGACAAGTCAAACTGATTGTATTATATGGTGTAATTTATGCTATCAACTTTACTTTCCACAACTGCACCACTAAAGGAATACTGCAGTCTTGATATAAAGCTGTAAATTCTGATCAAATGGGAAAGTGTTAAATTCAGAAGGGCTTTTGGTCCATTAACTTCCATGCTGATTTGACACGCTCTGCACTGCTTGGGCAACAGACTCTGCTATACAACGTATTCCTAAGCAAACAGTGCTTTGTGTCATAAACCATCTGGGGTGTCAGTTCGAAGGGCCACTCATCTAAACTCCTCTGATACACTTGGAAATGCTGAGGTGCAGAAGAGAAACTTCCCTTTATTACAGCATCCCTTTTTGCAAGTGTAAGGAGACACTGCTGTCAAAGGAACAACGGAAGGCACAAAATTTTGGCTAAGGCAGTTGTTTTCTTTATTCTGCTGAAGAAAACCATTGGATACACAAGCTTTCTAAAACCACTATGACTTTTCTAAGGTACCAATAAAAGTCATACCATTCATAACCTGGACAGTGCTCCCTTTCATATCAAAGCCCACAGTTGCAAAGCTAAGCGCCAAGCAGATGGTTGAAATCTGTTTTGTATGAAATGTGTGTGCGCATACGCGGTTTTTTTAGATTGAGTTCTTTGTATTCATATTCAGGCCTAGGTTCTAGCCATCAAAACACTGGCACTGAAGCAATCATTAGCAGCATTTTAGACAACTGGCAACTAAGGTATTTGCAGTTCTCCACAAAATGTTCAGCTAATATCTCCCAGATGTATAATTAAGGCAAAAGATCATCTTCTTAAATCGGTATCAGTGCTTTGGATGGCCTTTCAGTAGACTGCACATGTATGTAAAAAGCTAATTTATTTATCTTCTTTTAAAAATAATGTTCTAACTTCTATCACACTCTAATTTTTTATAGCTGCTTTTAAAAATACAGGCTTCCATGTCAGACTCTACTCAACTATAACAGCAGCAACTTCATGCATCTTGCTTTCCTTTTTCTAATAAACATCAAGTGGGAAATTCTACAAATTGTTTTCATAATAAGGCTCTGTGTTTCTTATTTGCTAACCATTTAGTTTATTTAACATGAAAATACAAGATAGGCTATGCTGCTCCAGGGGAATAAGCTCTTGACAGGGCAGTGGGCTCTCCAAGAATCCACTGATGAATCTGCTGCTGCTACAGCAGACAACCCATGGCAAGTTACCTCAGTTGCTGGTATTTCATTCAACTCATTTGTAAGTAGGTTGTTTATTACCACCAACAGCAAAACCAGAAAAGCTTACCAGCATGGGACTCTGCTGTTTGCCTGAGGTTCTCGTAGAATCTGGGAACTGGTGACAACAATTTGCCTCATGACAAATTAACAGAGGTCACACTTTTGACAATTGAGGTTATGGAACAAATGTATATTAAGAAGACTGCATTTTTGTGCAGCAGTCTGGCTTAAGACCTTGGTGGCCACAATTGGGAATTACTACCTTAGGAAACATAGAGTTTCAAAACAAAGATTGATTTTGTGTACAGTGCCAAGTCCACTAAGGCCCAGATGTTAGCCCTGGCAGAATTCAGGTACATTTTCATCACTGCCGTTCTGATTATTCTAGTCTGCCAGGGATAAAAGTTGTTTAGGAGGAACAGACAGGTAATGTGTCTTAACACTGACATGGAACTTTGGAAATCTACAGATCACAAGAAGCCTGCAGAAATCTCTCCCAATGCTTCAGAAATTCTGGTGGTATTCCAACTGATGGAAGTTCGCTGCAGATTAGGGAAAGTCAGGCTTTAGCTCAGTGAGCTCATGAGCGACCAATTCAAGCTATTCTGGCTTCCTGGGGTGAAAAACATCAGACTTTTTCTTAAGAGCTGATCAGAACAGCCTACATTTTTAGGACCTGACACTGAACCTCAGTGCCACTGAGTCCAAACAGAATGAATGGGTACTTTTTAAAATGATGCTTTGACCAGCCTGATCACAAAATAGGTCTTTGTGAACACACTGCTGAATAACTACTACTGAAATACTATGGAACGTGCCTGATCATAATCCATTATCTTGACAGTGGTCTCCCTCTTAGAGAGCTTATCAAAGAAAATACCTTAATAGCTCAGTCATAATATTCATAGACTACAGAGATCAAATCCACGCAAGACTCCCTGAGTGGAGTAAGAGATGCAATACAGAGACCAGATCTAAATCCATCAGGAGACCCCAGTGATTCAGCTCTACTCTTACTGAGCATACAGCTGGAAACAAGAACAACAAAACAAAACAGATTAGAAGAACTTTTAACATGAATAGGAAAGTACTCCTCCCTTTTATAATAAGCCTGTAAAATTTCCTTAATTTTGGATCTCTGTCATACATTTAAAAAACAGATGTCCAATATGCGAGTAAGAATCACAATGCATTTTATGTTCTGCAACGTAGTTTTCGCTTTCAAGCTTGTTGGTTTGCTCACTGTGGCTGCCTACATTGCTGCTTTCAGTAGAGTCTGTTCCTCACATTAATACTCTCCATGTGAATAATTTTTTCCTGGACTCCCTAGTGCCTGGTCCTCACGTTATAAAACATATGACAGCTCTTGTACATATGGCTTAAGATGTTAATTGTTCTCCAGGACGGAAGCTTTACCTGACCGTTAGTAGCACACACCATCTCTCAATTTGCTGCTTAAACACCACAGGTGCTGCTAAGCTCCAGTCCTCTGAACTTGCCTCCAGGTAGGGAGCTAGTTTAGAAGCACACTAAGGTAATTAATTGGAGGGGCTACAGACAATATCTTCTCCCCCCAGCCTTAACTGATGTGGCTGGGACTGTAAATATTTCTGTACTTTATATTATTAATTATACTCCAAAGTCCCCACTTTGCATATTTAAGTAATTAGAATATTATATTTCATCTTGCTAGAATGAGACCTTTAGAAATTATAATTGGACAGACAGAAGTCTCTAATTTGCAGTTCTTTGGATCTTAAGAAGGAAAAAGAGGGTGTTGAGGTTAAAAAACAGGACTAGTAGTCAGTATCTCTACTTTTATATACTCACTCATGCAAATGAATTTGTGATATTGTCCCTCAGTTTTCTCATCTATAGGTTGAAGCTAATCTTGCTTCTCAATCTAAAGAGCACAGAAATATTCATGATTTGTATATTAATGCTTTCCAAATGCTCTGCATTCCTAATCAAAAGACTTTATAGGAAGTATGAATCTATTATTAATATTATCAGTACTTCTAACAGTAAAGCAACTTCTACATACACATATATGTAGAAAAGACACAGAGCAAGAATACACATGCACATACATTGCTCAATTTATAAAGCATGGCTTCAGGACTGAAATCTCATTCATGAACCAGCTAGGGATCCCTTACCTACTCTCCGTTTCTGAATTTTCCCCATACAAAGACACATTGATATTTCTCTAAGCTCTAAGCACAAAGGCTGCTCTGTGGAATGGAAAGAAACCTTCTTTTTTGTGTTTGTACAGTGACAAGTATAATGGGGTCCTGATTCAGGATGCTTACACTCTACAAAAAAACACTAAATCAATGACAGTAATACACATGTAGATTATCTTCAAAAGAGATGCATGGCATACTTGAGAGTGGTACGGTATTTTCCCCATACTTTGCATGGTATTTCATGCAAACACCATAACTTAACATGATTTCCTGAGTCACACATTTAGTTTCAGAGTTTAGGCAAGAACAGCAAAAGTGAGCAGAACTCACAAAACATAAGCAAAGGATGAGGGCCTTCCACTGAGAAATCCTACCAAATTTCAGTCTTGGTTGCAGAACCACAACCAACACAACGTTCATATGGTTTCAAAAATCAGAATCAATAGCCTTCTTTACAATACACTGTCCATAAATATCTACTTAAATCTCCAAAATCCATGAGAAAAACACAAACCAAAGGCTGAACCTGAGAAGTGAGCTGTGTGTTCTATGTCCCTCAAAACCCTAGATAATTTTAAAAGACATAGAAAAAAAAACTATTTGGTTTTACTCAGCAACTGCAGAAGAAAACTGTACCAAAAGAATAATGCTGCATGTTCTGTTTTCATTTGCTTTCATTTAGGCTTTCAGTTCTATTTCAGTTTTGTTTCATTTAGCCTGTTATATTTTTTTTAAATAATCATCATGTTTTGGTGATTCACATTTCACACCAGCACAGGAACAAGTAATGTAAATACAACATAACAAAATGACCCAGTTTGTTAACAGACATGCCAAACGGGTAAGAACATCCTTCCCTCCACCCTTACCAACCATCACCTTCCCACACATCGCATTTCTATCCAAAAAAGCCTCTGCCCCAGTGAGGCCACAGCACTGAAATGTAGGGAGAAAACCTACTAACAGAAACTTGACTAAACCTTCAGAGAAAATGTGTGCAGTCTTGTTTCACAAAGTGAATGTAATGAGGCCTCCAAGGGAATTTCTCTGAAAACAGAATACTTCTCTATGGTCAAATACAGCCTGGGCAGCACTACAGAGAGCTCACACTCCCTCCCAGCACAAAGCTCCACTGAAGAGCCTCAACCCTAACTCAGGTAGGTGACCACAAAAGGGGACAGGATGGCACACTTCATGCCCTTCAATAAACATTTTCTCTCTTGAAACAAGTAATATCTCAAAATTACACAAACTGTATGCAGACGTGCACTTTTTTCTTTCAGACTGTGATGAACTGTAGTCACATTGCACTACTTTGAGTACTTTAGAGTACAGACTCTTCAGGATTCCCAACAAACTGCAGATAACACAAGTAAATGCAACCCAGTAAACAGACATACCAAACTACGAAGAACAAACATGAACGCATCTGTAGGTTTGGGCACAAATACTCTCGAGACTTTTTTTAGGCTGTTAAAATGGGCCAAAAGAATAGTGAAATCTTTTCACACAACGTATGGTAAAAAAAGGAATAACTAAAAATTGTTCAGAACCACTAACACTTTCCTTACTCTTGGCCTTATGCTATGTACTGAGCTGTCTATGGCAAGTAACTCCAGCTCACTGTCAGATACATTATCTTTGCCCATGACAAACCTGTGAGATGAATGAAGAAACATGGGGCATTTTTTCATTCCTACCGTCTTAAAAAAATAAAAATGAAAAAAAAAATCACAAAAATTACAAGCTCAGCACCAAAGAAACCAAAAGGATGGCAAACTTCATGGGTTTCTCTTTACAGAAACTGCATCCCTAGGCCTTTTTTCTCTGAGCTACAAAGGCTCATGAAGAACATTAGATGTAGACAGTGGTCTTAACTAGGCACAAATAACACATACCTACAAACACAGTTCCTCACCACTAAAAAGAATTCAGATTACTCAAACAAGAAAATGCAATTCCTACTCCCTCTGCTTATTTTTTTGCTCCCCAAAGTAACAGAATTATATTAAGATTAGTAAAACAGAAACAAATACATAGCAATAAGACTATAATACAACCACACAGAAAAATTAGCACCAAGGTAATGTTTTATGATATATTTAGATCAAATAGCATGCAGACACCCACATCCTAGGAAAAAAAACAAAACACAATCAAGACAGTCTATATGAACCTTAGAAAATTCAAAAGCACAAGTACATGGTAAAAGAAAATAAAATTAAATTAGTACAGATCTCAAAGAGCAGTTGCCGACAGGAATTTCTGTACTTGCTCTTTCACCAAAAAAAAAAAAAAAAGTATAAAAAGGAAATTTGGAATGCCAAAGATAAATTTTAAAAATAGCAAATATAATTACAATTTGAGAGTTGAGAAATGTTACCTGATTAATGGTACAATACTTTTAAGGGACACAAGGTCAAAGCCATTTCAAACTTTCAGAATGAGCCTCAAGCTTTTTCTCATTTTTGCTTCAACTCTCAGAGTTCTACAAGTCAAAAATAATATCGTCATGTTGATTTTTTTTTTTCTTAAACAAGGTGACAAAAGGGCAAGTTGAAGAGAAATGCCATGCCAGATCCAAAATGAGAGGTAGGAAAATGTTTTCAAATTTATTTCAAAACAACCCCCCCCAACCTAATACCATGGGCAGCACCTCTAACACTCCTGAACTGCATATTAACATCTGATTATTCCAGCAACCCGTGTCTCTCTTTTCCTTCTTTTTTTGTTTAAAAAATAAATCAGAACCTAAAAAAAGGTAGACGGCTTCTCTGAATGACCACTGCACATCTCACAGTTTCCATTCACTCCTTACATTCTTCTCAAGTACCGTGGCCCCCACAAGCAGCACTCACCAAAATCCTTCCAAAACCTTGTCTCAATGTGCTCTCTCCCAACAACTACTGCGCGCAGAACTTCACGCTGTCACAAGGACATGTGGGCTCAGGAACAACTTCTAGAGACTCCTGGCTCCTCAGGCTGGCGAAGGCTGGGCTCGGCG
>NW_009954185.1:4458362-4463564 GCF_000747805.2 Chaetura pelagica | reverse complement strand
CCTCAGCGAAGGCGTGCAGGAAAACTTTATGGCCGCTGAGAGCGGCGGGGTTTCGCCAGGGTGTCTCCCAGCAGAGATGTGGAAGGTAGAAACGCCGTCAATCCCCGTCAGGGGCCGCGCACGCCATCCCTCGCCCTCGTCCGCTGCCCAAAGCTGGCAGCTCAAGAGAAAAACACAACCCATTTCAAAAGTTGGAGAAGTAAGTTCGGGTTTAGGTAATGCAATGATGTGACAAGGATTTGCTTAATTTGCAGTATAGTTTCTAACGTACTCAAACACAACATTTTACCTTTCGTAGGAAGTCCAGAAGACTTCGCCCATTTTCTGAGTTAAATAAAAATCCACATATGCTTTAAAAAGAAAAAGCGCTCTGGTTCTAGGGATGGTATATGTTAAACAAACTCCTTGCCATCAGCAGAGACGTACTAGAGCTATTGCTTAACTGCTGTGAGTGCTTCATTTCTCTTGACTACAGTGGCAGGATTCACAGGCATTTAATATATCCAGTGCATATTGGTACAACATTACAACACATTTTGCCCGTCCACTTACGAGTTACTTATGCTATAACAAGGCCTGAGCAACAAATTAAAAAGAAAACAAAACAACAAAAAAAAAGAAAGAAAAAAAAGAAAACCAAGAGGACGTCAAACTGAATTCTGCAAAGAGTTGTGAAGGCAGAGGTATCTGACACACAAACATGCAGATACCCCATTCAACATTAAGGGATTTTTTAAAAGTATAGTATGAGAAGCATGCTAAGAAACCATAAATCTACCCTGGGAAGAGATACTCTTTTTGCTGTATAAATATTGTTAAAGTGTATTTTATACAGTTACAGATGTATCACATTACACAGACACGTATGCTTCCCAGTTAAGTAACTCAATCAGATATTATATGCCTCCTAAATGATAAAGCCATAAATGCTCGTTAAAAGCTCCCTGCAAAGTAGTAAATATTTTGTAAACTAGTTATAGATTTAAGATCTCTGGACAACAAGGAAAGAGAAACAATTCCTCTCCTACCTAAAGGTACCAATCAAACATACTATGCACATAAACATCGCAAGATGCTTAGTGGGAGAATGTGTGTATGTGTTTGTGTGTGTTTTAATTAACTCGTTGAATGCATATGATGAGGCAGCCACCCAGAATTAGTAATGCCAAACTCCCAATTTGATTCAAATGCAATGAATACAACAGTTGAATTGTGCAGGCTGGTGTGTCACTCATCAGCTCTCTCATTTGGGCTTTTGCCGTCCAAGTCTAGTTCACAATCTCAGCAACTGGTAAATTATTGAGATGTTCATTAAAATCCCTAATCTGTAACAGTCAACTTCTTCCTCACTAAGCATAAGCACAACAAATTAAATTAGCACCCGTAGGACATTAATGAGTAGTCTGTAAATGCAGTACTTCCTTCAGCCTTACCTCAGTAAAATAAAATCATGTTAATTTTTGTCACTGTGAAAAACCACTATCTGAAACTTTAAACTGGCCCTGTATTTATTCTTCAGAACCCAGACCCCTAGCATATAAACATAAGCAATGAAGTCCTTTTCTCAAAATACCTCAGTGGAAGGTGAAAGCTGATCAGCCTGATATTAAATAAATCTCATCGTTTTCTTTTAAATGAAGGAATAATCACTCTTACTTCTACAGGTAGATTTTAGGAGAGCAGAACGTCATTCTGAGCAAGCCGGTTAATAGAACGGTATTATCCTTTCTCCAAAATTCGCAGCAAATGCAGCAGCAGAAGAAAGCTTTTAGGGTAACTTTAGCTAAGAAAAGCACTTAGGAATACGCAAAGTTTCCTTTTAGGAAAATGATTTCTCCATTTGACAGTGTTGGTACAACCCCAAAATAAATTCTGTGGGAGTCTGAAATGACTCGTGCAGTGCAGCAGTGAAGCAGCTAAGCATATTTTTTTTCCTCCCAACAGACTTGCTTTACATCCCTAAGCCCTTCCTTTCTACCAGCAAGTCACTAGCACAGAGAACATTTCGAGTTGCACAGAACTGGTGACTGTAAATGTTAAATCTGTTCTGCTGTCCCCATCCCCACGCTTCCAACCCTGCCTTTTGTCTTTTCTACTCCTCCTTTTTTCTTATGGAAGCACTAACCCACCCCTCCTTCTTCTACAAATGCTGCATACCTCTTTACCTTGAACTAGCATGGTAAAAATAAAATTAAAAAATAAATAAATAAAATTTTAAAAGAATTTAAAAGAGAAAGAAAAAGGATGTTACTCTGTCCGGATGCTTAGTGCAGCTTCTCTCATAGTCTACAGAGAAATGTAAATATGCAGTAATTAATTTGGGTTTAAGAACATTCCATACACTAGGGACATTGTTAAGCAGTCACTTTATATATTTTTCATTTATCAGATTTTATTAAGACATTAAAACTTTATGCTGGGCATTTCTGAGATTTTATCATTCTATAAATTTCACAGCTGTTCACGATGATTCTGGTTGCATTATCTCTACCTCTATTCAATGAAGTAAACTTTCTATTGTGGCCATACTTGTTATATTTAAGTATAACGACCCATTTTTCTAAAAAAAAGAAAATCTGAATAACAAAAGAGTTATTCTTTTTGAGACCTTTAAAGCCTATTCAGAGTGCTACAGGTACACCACAAAGTACATCTCAGAAGTTATCCTTTCCCTGTGTAACAATCAGAGCAGATTCCAGTTATAATTTCTTCCTACAACATTTTTGCAAACATCATCCCTCTCAGAGCACGCATTCTGGTGCTCCTCTCAATCACACAGCTGAGCTGCCACAAACAGAAATAAAGACGTGCAAGTAACTTCTCAGGAAAGGACAAAAACCTTCACATTTTTGGTGTGGTAATTAATTATACATGCTAATTCACAAAACCTACTGCAATTTACTAGTGATGCTGAATGAATTAATGAATGTTTATTCGTCTGACACCGAGGATCATTTTCATTCTGAGTGTGTATCGTAAATGCCCCGTGCTAATGGCCACAGACACACAAGAGAAGTCCCCTTGATTCAGATCCCTTCACTTGAGGTGACTGAAAGTTTCTGAACTGTTTGCAGTTTACCCAAATACACGGAAACATTACAGGGAAGATGACAGAGAGAGAAGAATAACCTCCTGAGATACATACATACAGACGCTCTGAGACCTGAAATGCAAACAACTTTGCTTGATAAATCTTTACCTCTTTGTAATTTGCTATTCAAGTTTAAAAGAGGATAGTGGAAGATGGATAGCAATAACAAATCTGAAGTCGGCCATGCAGATACAACACACTGGACCCCAGCAACTGTGGAAATGTGTTCCAAGAACTGCGTTTACTAAGGAACTGAGAAAATAATCTGCCTAAAAGCCAGTCATCTGCACATCGTGCATATGTACACCCATGAACTCTGTGAGCATGTGTCTGAGGGTCTGTGCATCTCTGCAAGAGAAAGTGTCTCCTCGTGTCTGTTTCCTGATAAACACACACACATTACATGGACAGTATCTACTCTGTGTATGTGTGTGTAACTATAGTCAAACACACACAATGTAAACAAATGGTAATGATTAACAAAGATGTTGGTTTGTATTACCAATTTCAGCTGCAGAGGGAAAATAGTTAAAAAAATACATATTACATGTCCTGAGATTTGTTTTTATGGCTTCCCATTTCTACTGCTTGTGATTATTTACACAGCAAAAGGAGAGCAGCCTATTGATTATTTAACTAGAATGTTTAAAGCCGGAATCTCTGAAAATTAAACGTATGCTGGGGGACAGGAGGGAGGGGAGGAAGAGTAGAGAAGCTCATTCTATTTCTAAGCAAGATGTTTTGTCCAAAATTATTTGTTTATATAAAAAAAAATTATATAAATATGTATTTATAATGCGTGGAAACTTCAAATGTTAAAGTTCCCCAGCAGGAACACGAAAGGACTTCATTCTGCTTGACAGCTTCCAAGTGTTCTATGCATCATGAAGTTCAAAGAATAATTGAAATTGCTTGCTTATAAATTTATACGTATAATCTTGGCAAAGAAGATGAAATACTTCAATCCGTTAATTGTATGAACGGGACAAATGCATTATTGTGACGCTAGATCAGATTCGACACCAGGAACAGTCACCATTTCCTCAGGTAGTTAACTAAGTTAATACAATGCATGTGAACAGAACCAATTTTGTCCTAGTATTGTAATGATAACAACCCGAAGAAAAACACAAAGTATTCCAAGTGAGTATGAAAAACTAATTGCATTAAAGACAACCTTGGAGCAGTGCAACCATGCCAATTCCACTTTCTAGCAAGGAAGCACCCTAGCAGCAGAACGAGGGCTGGAAGCGTTAAAGTAGTTCTTCCCTGCATTTCCCAATTTTATTTTTCTCCCATCTTTTAACTCAAGTGTTCTTCCCTGTCCTTTCTCTGCACGCGTGTTCCTCAGCCCACTTAAAATGTTTTTTCTCTTTGCCTTCTTCTCTATGCCTTTACTATCCAATTCAGTAGGTCTGAACGATGAACAGCTTGACTTAGCATATTTTTAACCAGCTGGTCTAGCACCTAGCTTGTATTGCATAGTCAGATACAACCAAATGTTTATACAGGAGGTAGCTTTCACGAAGATGAGAAAAACCTAAGTAAGGCGCATCCTGGCATTCTTTTATGCACCGCTTAGAAATGAAAGTTGGGATTGTTTACTGAAGCCGCCGTGCAAGGGACTATTAATAACCTTTGAAAATTCAGCCGGAGGGAAGGGATGCCAGATCATCAATGGACATGTGTACAAGCGCCTGAGAAAATGCTTCAAAACCTCTCAGGAGCGCCAGATCATACGAAATAAGGACTGAGCTCTTGGCGCTCACAAGCCGTCGCCAGTGACAGCAAAAACTTAATTCCAGGCAGGGAAGGCTCCTGCTTCGGGCAGGGGGAGACAGGCGCATCTACGTCATTCCCAAGCCCCACTCTTGACACTCGGCGAGAGAGGTGACGGCCAAAACTTGGGAGGCAAGAGTTTCACTTTTTCCTTTTTTCCTTTTTTGTTTTTTTTTCCCCCCTCCTCAGGCTCAAGGATGTTCTCCTGACGGAGGGCCGGGATGTTAACTTGCCTAAAAATAATCGCTTCCACTAGATCAACAAAAGGTCATGTGCTCAGCGGAGGAGCCTTTCCCAAGTTTGACGGGGAGGCTGAGGTTGGAAGTTGAACC
>NW_009954185.1:4456501-4457448 GCF_000747805.2 Chaetura pelagica | reverse complement strand
GGAAGGGGGAAGGGGGGAGGGAGGTGTAAATAGGAGGGAGTAAGGGAAAAAAAAAAAAAAGCCCGACAATCCACCTAAACCGGGAGCAAATCCCCTGCGCTGAGGAAGATCAGTGGAGAGAAAGAAGATAAAACGAGAGCAGACTGGTTCAATTGAAATAGTTACCAACTCTCTAGGAGTTGAAATAGGGGAGAAAAGATGAGACACATAAAAATGTTACCAAAGGCGTTTATGTTCCGAAGAATTTTCATTCTTTTCTCTCCCCCCCTCTCGCCTTCTCTCTCCCTCTTTCTCTCTTTGGGGAGGGGAAAAAAAAAAACAACTCACAGAAAAAAAAAACCCTACCCCGCACAACAATCAGGCATTGTTCTGAGGGAAGAAAAGCAACTTTGACAGATTGAAATATAGCAGAGGCCCCTTCAAGGAAACCTGTAAACAACTTGTCACTCACTCTGTCGGTCTCACTGTTAGCTCTTGCTTTCCACAAAGTGCTGCGAACCGTCCTGGCAACAAACCCAAAGTTTCCTCAGCTCCAAACTCCATCACACAGCCGTGTTGTGTGCAAGGGAAAAGGTAGCACATGCCAAAACAGCGGGCGCGCGCACACACACGCGCGCACGCACGGCACAAACAACAACAAAAATAAACTTCCCCTTCGCCTGCGAGAGCTTTTTCTTGCTTTATTTACCCACCCCCCCCCCCCCCCACACACACACACACACACACCTCCCTTCCTCCCCTGGACGGGCGATAGGACACCCTCCTTTGGGGATCTCCCTGTTTCTTTCCCTGAGCAGACAGCCCCTGGTAAGAAGGTGGAGGGAGCGCGGCTGCGGAGCCCCTGCGCTGCCCGGCGGGGCGCAGCCTCCGCGGCACTTCCAGCGCTCCGCATCAAAGTGTGGCGGGCGAGGAAGGCCAGCAGGTAATGGACCTTTCGCACGCGGGGA
>NW_009954185.1:4434684-4456181 GCF_000747805.2 Chaetura pelagica | reverse complement strand
CCCCCCCTTTAATTTGCAGCTGGACAACATTAAGGGCCTTTAAAAAACCACGAGGTTTTGACCCCACAACAGTTTGATTAGGTCCACTGCCCCCTCTCTTCCCCTCTTTTCCCTGCCTCCCAGGGACACGGAGAATGCAAGTTTACTTTTTGAAATATGTCTGCATATGCACACAGAACGGCCATAAAATGTTCCACATTTTCATGCCCACTGGCTTAAAAAAATTCCAAATAGAAAAGCTTAGTATTTTTATTAATATCTGACAGCTACACTGCTGGACTCACTCCTTTCCCTCTCAATGTGCACGTTATAAAAGATCGGGCTCACAGAGGGGCCAGCCAGTCCGGTGTGGGCATAAAGGCATCAGCGGCTAGAAGCCTGGGATGCTGATTTAAATCACAAGTAGCAAACCCACTTGTAGCTTGTGCACATCATCCCCACAGAGCACGAGACCACGGACGAAACAAAACGCCGCAGCGAAGTTCGCGAAGGCGCCTTCGCCGCCGCTCCCAGGCGTGGATCCGCGAAGGCCGCCCCCGAGCCTGCCTCGCGCTCCCAGCGCAGTCCTGTACAATCTGTCAGCTTCTGGCATGAGGTAGAGCTAATGGCTCCTCACTGTGGGGCACGGTAAACTGCCCTCCTTCAGTAGCCCCTAGGAAGTAATATTTTTCCACAGAGGTCCATTCATAGGAGTCTGACAAACCTAGTTAACATGTGCAAGGGTTTTTCATTCGTTATTTAGTAGCCAGCCCTTTTAGGACAGCTATGAAGCAGACATTGAAAAGGCAGCAGATGATTAAAAGGAACAATTCCAAATACTTTCATCCGAGGGTCTCAAACCATGTTAAGTCTCACATTACTCCTCGGCAGGTAATAAATATAATTAGGGCCTATTCCAAAACTTTATTTGTATTGAAAAGTATCTTGCTCCGCAGGGGCTCCATTGAAATCAGCAAATCTCTGTGTGGAGTAGGAGGCTTCTTAGTAGGAGAATTTGGCCTCAAATAAGGAAACTGAGATGCAGACAGGCTTAGCAGCTTGCCCAAGCTGACACAGTTAGCCAATTCCAGCAAAAGGGTGAAAAACAAAGATCCTGTGTGCCTTACACTCGATAATAGTCCCTATGCTGCTAAAACACTGTGTATATTTTAGGTTTTTTTTCCCCACAAAGGCATCACTCTTGCATCTACTATTTGGTACATTCATTGCTATATTCACATTTGTGAGGCCCCTTTTCTTAGTCTTTCATTTTCCCTTGATGCACCAGGACCTCTCCATAAATGTTGTTCCTTCTCTGCCACTTTTTGGTTTCCTTCCCCTATGCTGTCACATTTGGCCTTGGGCGAAGTATGCGGAGAGATGCTACTCAGAAGCCCCAGCTGGAGGAAGATTAAGAAGACCTTTTTCCAAAAAAAAATAATTCAACAGTTTTGGCAGGACTATCATATTTTGACTGCACATTAGCTCCACTCAGCTCTCAAACCTCCTATCTTTTTTTCAACTATGCTCCACTCCACAACTGCCCTTCTTCTACATCATCTTTCTGTCATCTGTTCACATGTATTTACCCCTTCCCATATAATTTCCCATTTGAGCTTCTTCAGGGCAATAATCACATACTCCTCCAAGCTGGTATAGCACAATCAGGCTCCTTGGGTTCCTGGCTCTCAGCTAGTATTATTATAAACCCAAGCAATCACTACCAACATTAGGAATTACGGAACAGGGCACTGGCTTCACTAGGAAGAAGTACAAAGCACCACAATAAAAGGGAGGAAAAAGCAAATTAATGTGCAGGGGAGAAAACAAAGATAACTGAGCAAGAGGGAGAGCAGAGAAGGGGAGAGGAAATGGAAGAAAGGAAGGAAGTAGAGATCATTCCCCTGAATAAATGTGACATGAACCCTTCTTTTCCTTTACCCTGGTTTACATTTACCTGATTGCATTTTGTGCTCAGGTACCTAACCTGCTTCCTAGTTTCCTTCATCTTGTGTTTTCTGCAACTACTGAGCTCCCTCTCCCAGCTGAGGATGGGCAGGGATTAGAGTTGAGTCTGAAAAGCAGAAAAAAATTGCTGCTACTATTGTATTAATATTATATTGCATTGCTGTATCATTGTGTTGTTATTATTGGATTATTAACGGTCTATTGTATAGACTTATCAAGAAAATCATGTTATCATAGTAAGTTCAACTGGAATAGTGAGAGGACAAAAAAGCAAGTTGAACAAATGGTTTGAGGGAATCTCTGAAACCTTTCTACAAATCATTTCATATTAACTTTAAGGCTTGCTTTTTAGAAATTGCTAGGACATATTACAAAGGCTGCTGTCATATCAGAAAGGGGAAGAACTGAGGAACTGGGGTAAATAAACACTGATCGAGAAAGAAGAAAATGTATGTAACACACAACTGTCCACCTTTTAACACAGGTTACTACTAATAGCAAGCCCTTACGCCCCTTTTTTTTTCCTAGCAGGTTGTAGTTACAAAACCCACTTGCAACCTGAGAGATCCATGTTCAGTTCTCTCAATTCTCTTCTCAAACTGACAATTCAGGATATGAGTTCAAATATCTTCAACTGCTGAGAAAAATGAAATCTCCCCCATCCCTCCCCCAGCAGTGAATCTGCACTTCTCTTCCTTTGCTTCCTTTAAGGGGCACCCAAAACAAACAAATCCAAGTAAAACAAGATAATTTGGGTCAAACTTAACAAAAAAAAGCTCTGATTTTCATTTAGGCAAGGGAAAAAATCATAAACTCCTATCTAATTTTTTGTGTTTAACTGACTTGTTGCTATTGTGGTTTTCCAGTTCAACAGGTAAACCAAAAAAATCAATCATCTACCCAGCTCAAGTTAGACATACCATAAATCTGGAATGTTACACAAATAGAACCCACAGGTCTTTATACAAGCATATTGGCAGAAGGAAAACCTTAAATGAAACATTAATTATTTTTTTTTTATAATCATCAAATGATAGCACTTTAGCCTAGTGCCTTTGGCAGATACTGCAATACAGTAAGTAAAGGAAGGGTTGGGAAAAAGAAAAGAAAAAAAAAAAGCTTTTTGGGTTTTGTTGTTTCCACTGTAGGTTTTAATAATAGAGACCTAAAAAATCCAAGGAAAATATATGATGTTTCACAGAATGATTTACTGGAAAATTCTCACAGAAAAAATGCAAAACTCTGAAGGTCCTAAATGGATTTTCTTTTTTAGGCATGCATCCAAAACAACTGCAGCATTAAGAACGAATCTGTAAGATTTCTAAGAAAGGGTGTTTTGGAACAGGTTATGAGAGAGTGGAGGCAGAATAGAGTGGGACTGATGCATTTACTATGAAGAATATCTCACAAATAATGAGTGCTTACTTCAGAGTATGGAAATGTTTAGCTACAATGCAGTTTGGATCATATGCTCAGGAACAGATTTTTCCTTTCAGTGTGCATGCCTAGCTGCCATTTCCATTAATGGGAATTAAGTACATGTGTCAAGAGGAGAAGTTAACTCTTAGAAATATAACTAATCTATGCTTTTTTTAAAGAATGTAAATGCCACATCAGGCATGTTCGGTGTTGGCAAAACTTAGTGCTGAATATAGTACAGCAAAATCTGAGAAGGAGAAGGCGATCTGGAGGACTGAAATTTCTGTGCTATTTACAGGTTTTTAATTTACTGAATTTCTTCAAGGAAAAGTAAAATCATCCCATTTGCAAGTGGAAAGCCCTCAGTTAGCTATTTATTTGCAATTTCAGCAGGGGCTTACCATCTGCAGGCCTCCCTGTAAAAGAGAACTGACACTACCCTTAAGAAGAAATCGGAACCTTTGTCTAAAATTTAAATTCAAACTTCCCTCAGGGTCACTAAATACTACAATAAAGTTCCTAATCATTTTTTAAAAGGAGGTTGGCATTCTTTGATCCTCTCCATTCTGCGTCAGCCAGGGTAAAGGAGTATCAAAATTAATACATTTGTAAATTATAATACAGATATTTTTTTTTTAGAAATAAAAATAGTATACATAAACACATCTAAAATTAAATTACATTTATGTTTTAGCAAAAAGTAACATCTAATTGTGAAAACAAGAAAAAGTAGAAAGAAAACACATTCCTGATTTTGTGTTGCCACCTCACACCCCCCAGTTCCATTATTTTGAGTACAGCTTGGTTTATTATTGCTCAATACTGTCAGTTACCTAGAGGGTCCCTCTACTGCCTTTCTTAGTAGCCTTGGTCTGCACAGGAGCAGCTTGAACCAAAATTAAATAAAAACAGGACAGTTAAAAAAAGTCACAAAAATAGAGAGCATATGCATGGATAGGAACTGTGCTTGAAAAGATTTAAAAAGCTAACTGGATTTCCAATTTACAGTTTCTCGTTAAGGTTCCGAACATAAAATGCCTCTAACATAGGAACCTGTTGCTCTAAATATTTTTTTTTCTGTTTTCTTTTTTCAGTGTAGATATTTTGCACAGAACGTACCATCCTGATCGAAGCTCACAGCTTCACCTTTCCTGCAGCTTCCTGCAGCTTCCTGCATCCTCTGCCTTCAATCTGATCAGGCTGATCACTTTCTGAGTGACAGGCCTGTTTACTGTCAGTGCCCATCCAATCCTTAGCCTCTCGGATGACAATGCTAGGAGGGATGGTCCTCTCAGTGTCATTTCCAATGACTCTTAGGAACATGTAAATGCCTGCCACAATATACCCAACAATGACCCTAACTCATTTCATTCAGATAACCAACTCCCATCAAACGGAAACTACTCCCTTTTCCCACGGTGCATGTGCAGAGGAGTTGTTGGTAGAAATCGAGTCTCTTTTTAACAGGCAACCTAAGTTTTAGAGCTAAACATAAGCTTCTCAGCCTAAGTATCCTAATAACTCATCTTTGATCTATTTGTAAAAGTAGATTATAATTGTTGAGAGTGGTTCCAAGTGCACTGAAATTGAGATATTTCTGCTTGACCCAGTGGACTTTTTCTGTGTGGCTTTCAATATAATGCTTGTAGGTTTTATCACTACATTCTCATCATTTCCTCAACAACAATTCTGTCTCTTTTTTAACTCATCCACTGAACGAGGTTACAGTAATCATATTTTGTTTCTGTATTTCTAATCTGTTTTTTCCACTATAGGCTGCTGTAAATAATTTGTACGCTAAGGACACTGGGTTTAAAACAGAGTTGCTTCCACTGACTGTCTGATCTACAACAAGCATCATGCAATTAAAAGTGCAAGGGTGCTCTGGAATAATCCACATCACCTAGTCCTAAGTGTTCAGTGAAGGCCTTCCAGCCTTCCTCTTGTAGTCATGCAGTTTGCTCTGGTGTTTGCAATGAAAATTCTCCACACCCACAGGTAAAGTTACTGTCTGCTTCTCTTCACTAGAAACAATTGTCTTTAAGTGCCATTACCATTATTTACCGCACTATTAGCATAGGGCTAGTGGCCACCTTCAGCTAACCAGCTTGAGCTCCTTTGCTGTTGGCGAGATACAAGCACATAGAGCTCAATTCACCATTGTTCTGCATTTTGTATACTCCATTGGTTTAGAGGACAACTAAGAATATAAAATACTTCCAAATAATATTACCCTTTCCTAGTCACTTCTTACTGGAAGAGCAGTGAAGAATTAGGTCTTTTGTAAGAAATATCCTCTACCTAAACCAGTTTATAGACTGCAATTGTAATTAGACATAGACCACAAAAAGGGAACATTCTTACATTCTGTAAATTGCTTATCTGTTTTATTCCTTTTCACTCCATATAATCATAAGAACTCAAGTAACTGCTCTCTAGTAAATATTTTAAAAAATACAGATAATGAAATATGCAGTTTGTAAATTCAGAATAAATTTGTACATACATTCCCTTTCTACTGTACAGCAGACAAGCCCCCTGTATGTTCTATGATACGATTAATACAAATTAGTGTTTATTCAATGTAGCCTACTGATATTTAACTTGTTATACATGTCACTGGGAAGATCAAACTGTAAAACAATTCTAATGATGTTAAACGCATCTCTGTAAAGGGAGGAGTCGTAAAACATTTCTGCTACTTACACCTTGCACACTGAAACAGCAAACAATGAGTATGCAGAGTTATGTTTCATTTATAAAGTTAGAAAAGCATACCATGCCCATTTGCTTCTCTTAATGGTGCTCTCATCCAGTTTTATGAGTGATTTTCCACCGTTGTGTAAAAGCAAAACTAATACCCTTTGGTTCTGTCAAAGCAAAAAGCTGAACTCCTACTTCCAATACACAGACTCAAATTCAGCCACTATTATAGAGAAATAAATATGTAAGTATGGTATAAAACAGACCAATGGCTTGTTGTTACTGGTATTTCAATGGAGGCTTAACTCTTGCTTCTTATCTCTCATTACCTGGGACAGCTAGAGGCTGGAACCATTGCTGGGGTAGCATACTAAAGGCCCCTAGGAATACTTGGGAAAAACTGAGAAAAGACTGCTAGAGTATTCTGAAGCATAAGCATGAAAAAAACAGACTATCTGGGGACACTTTTCAAAGGTCCTAATGCAATCCAGGTACAGGGTTGACTACCTTCTACTACCAATTAGCTTGTGAGCAAGACAGATCTTCAATAGTTGCCATTGAGGTAAATTCAGAATGTAAGAAAGTCAGAAAGGAGATACAAAAAAACACAGCCAAGAAAAAAAAATCCAAAACCAACACACACAAAGAAAGAAAGAAAAAAAAGAGAGAGAGAGACCATGGGATTGAGACAGTCACTAAGATTAAAACACAAAGAAGTTTCTCAGGAATGTTTATCAAAGAAAATTTATGTCATAAATTTTCCTCTGCCTGGAGAAGATTCAAAGCTGAGTGTCTCTTCTCTTGCCATATAACATTGTACTGAATCCAGACTGCACATTTGGTCACTCGCTTTTCCCCTTAAATAACACTTTCTATTTCTAATATGTCTTTTGTTTTGTTTTACAAAGTTTAGTTTCTCTTTCTTTGTTGATGCATTTTCCTTTTGTCATTATTTCAGAGTTGTGTAAAAGTAATTAGTGACACAGTGCCAAGGACTGAACCTCACAAGCAACCTAAATATTTTGATTCACTGAGAATGCAGTCCATAATTTACAAAGTGGCTGACCCCATCCAATAAATACAATAAAATAAATTAGATAACTTCTGCGTGTTAACAGCCTAAGGCATATGCAGAAAAATGTCAAAATGGAGAAACAGTGAATGTCACCACATCAGATATCAGAGATACTCTTCTGACACTTTTTCAAGAAACACAATCACATCTGTATATACCTTTTCAGCATCTCACCCCACATGATCAATCCTGTCAACCATCTCTCCTGGTAGTTGCATGTGGCCACTGCCCTTTCTTGAGAGCAATATGGTTCAAAATCTGGGCAAAGATTTCACATGTGAGAATGTCACAGGTGAAACTTGTTTTCTAATAAATTCTGAGCTAGCAATAGAATAGCAGCAGGTGTCTCAAGAAGTGCAAATGGAGTGGAAAATAAAAGAGAGGGGCATCTACCTTTTTTTTCCTTTTAACTGTCCTTTTCTTCCTTCTCTCCTCCCTCCCCCCCCAACTTGCTATAAATTTCTGACAGGGATCCCAGTACCATAGACAAAGTTAAACCCTGCTGTATGCAATCAGGACAGGCCTTTGGCATAGCAGCAAGCTGAAAAGCTCTCCCAGCTCCAGTGGCCAAGGCCAAGCCATTGAGAGACAATGGATGCGCCTCTGTGATTAACATATGAAAGAACTGATGTAAGACCTGGGAGCAGAAGTGCAGAGGTGAGAAGAGTGCCAGAGCAGAGATCCCGAGGCTGGTGAGAAAGAAGGTGGAGTAGGTGCCCAAGCAGAAGTTCACCCATGGTGAGACAGCCCTGCAGCCCATGGGGGAGTATGGCAGAGCATCCTGTGAAGGTGCACAGTGGGGCAAATGTGGACCTGCAACCAGGGAGGACCCTGCACCAGAGGAGATAACTATTCCCAAAGCAGCCAGTGGCTCTGTGGGAAGCCCGCACTGGAGCAGCTTACTCCTGAGGGATTGCATGTCGTGGGGTGGACTCATATCAGAAGGATTCATGAAGGACTCTCCCATGGGAGAGACTCCATGGGGAAGCAAGGAAAGACTGTAACAAATCCTTCCCTGTGAGGAGGAAGGTGTGGCAGAAAACAACACGTGACACACTGACTCTGAACCCCATCCCCTGTACCCCTGTGCAGCTGTGGGGAAGGAGGTAGAGAAATTAGGAACAAAGTGATTTGGGCCTGGGAAGAAGGGAAGAGTGGGGTAAAGTATTTAAGCACTGTTCTTTGTTTTTGTCTGTGTCCAGTGAGCAGCTGATTAGTGATAGATTAAATTATTTTTTCCCAAGCTGAGTCTGTTTTGCTTGTGACCATAACTGGTGAGTGAACCCTCTTTGTCTCAACCCACAAGTTTCCAGTTGTTTTTTGTTCTCCCCATCCCACAGTGGGGGGGAGGTGGTGAGTGAGCGGCCACACACTTTGTTCTTTGTTGTTGGCTAGGCCTACACCATGACACCAGGATGTTACCAGTTCGTGTTTAATTGCATGAAAAAGATACATGTCATTTAATAAAAGAAAATTTCCTTATGCTAGTTTGAAAAATCTGCCACGAGAAACACAAAAACTACAGCTTGCTTCAAAACAAGAGACAGTTCTCCATTATATACGTCCTAGATGTTTCAAAGGAAGGTGGGTTCAGACCAGACAACTGTTCCTCCAGACAAGAGAGGGAAGTTTATTCCTGTCCCTCCTCTCCTACTGGTTGCTCTAACTCTGGCATATACATTATTTAATACAACCGTGGCCAAACTGTGAAGTGGCTTTAAATATAAAATAAAGTGAATTTTGTAAGATGGGAAAAAAATCAATGCATGAATAAGAAACCAGCAAGCACAGTTCCAAACCTGACACCGTGAAGTACCAACCAAGATGCACCATGATGTCTCAACATCCCTCTGAGTACCACAGCTGATTGGTGCCCAAGCACTCCTGGTTGGACCTCATGGCTACACAGGCCAAGTTGGATGGACATGTGTTACAGAACCTCACCTGTTAGAGGTGTGGTCTGCAAGGTCAGCGAGAGAAACTTTTTTCATTACTAGCTCCAAAACCTTGCATTTGGACACATAATGCGGAGATAATCATATGAGTATCTTAATTCCCTGATACTGGAACACTCTGGGAATCTGGAGCAAAAGTGAATTAAAAGCTTCATAAAACACTGTTTCCTATTTTGCATTAGTTTGCATTTGACGGAAAGACTTCTTGTTGTTGTAATAATTGAAAAAGTAAAACCAAGTAACCAACCTTCCTTTTATTTCATAAACTTTAGGGGGTTTTATTTATCTTTTCTCTGAACAATCTCAGCATTTTCCTCATATACAAGGCAGCCTATTTAAGATAAAAATTTGCACTGCTTTAGCTTCTCTTTGAATTTCTTCTGTTTCTGCTATATATGTTTTTAGAATCATAGAATCATTAAGGTTGGAAGAGACTTTAAAGATCATCAAGTTCCAACCCCCCTGCCGTGAGCAGGGAACCCTACCACTAGATCAGATTGCACAAAACCTCGTCCCACCTGGCCTTAAACACCTCCAGGGATGGGGCATCAACAACCTCCCTGGGCAACCCATTCCAGTTCCTCACCACCCTTAGAGTGAAGAATTTCTTCCTAATACCTAACCTAAATCTGTTCTCTCACTGCTTAAAACCATTACCCCTTGTCCTATCACTATCTTCTCTGATGAAAATCCCCTCCCCAGCTTTTCTGTAGCCCCATCAAGTACTGGAAGGCTACTACAAGGTCTCCCCAGAGCCTTCTCTTCTCTAGGCTGAACATCCCCAATTTTCTTAGCCTGTCTTCATAGCATTGGTGCTCTAGACCTTTGATCATCTTGGTGGCCGTTCTCTGGACCCTCTCCAACAGGTCTATATATTTCTTGTGCTGAGGGCTCCAGAACTGAACACAGTATTATTCCAGGTGGGGTCTGACCAGAGCAGAGGGGCAGAATCACCTCCCTGGCCTAATGGCCACACTTCTTTTGATGCAGCCCAGGATGTGGTTGACTCTCTGGGCTCCAGCACACACTGGTGGCTCATGCCAAGCTTCTCATCTACTACCACACCCAAGTCCTTCTCCTCAGGGCTGCTCTCCAGCCATTCTCCCCCCAGCCTGTATTTGTGCCTGGGGTTGTGTCGACCCAGCTGCAGGTCCTTCAGGTAGCCTAACCCATAAAGAACCCAGTATTGCAGGAGAGGCCTTACTACTGACACATGCCACTCTACAATTTTCAGCATTATTTCCTATTCCATTTTCAAAAACTGACTCTTGTCCTTGAATCACTCCACCTAGTTTAATTTAGTATTCCATAAGGAAACATACGTCATCTTTCCTTACATTCCCAAGTGGTCATAGTTATGGTAGAACAACGCAGTGAGTGTTGTTACATTTTTCTGCCCTACGTGCAATGCTCCGTGTTTGTCCACACACACTTGTGAAGCTAACCTGCCTGTCTTCCTGCATGGAGTCCTCCACTATCTTTTCCATCCCTGACTGGAACGATTCTGCCTCAGAAGCAAATATTCCTGTACCACTGGTCATAGTAATTTTCAGTTCATTTTTATATATGATATATATATATATATAAAATTATATATATAAATGTAGTCCCTCAGAAGACTAATTCTTGAAAGTACTCCTATTCCACAACGACTTTTCTAATAGCCCCTTGTGAAGGCATTTTTCAAAAACTTTCCTTCAGGAGGAAAAAAAAAAATCTAATGATTGTCTTTTACTATTTGTTGACAAGTTCAAGGAATTATCATTAGACATAATTTTTCTTTACAAAAGCTATGCTGATGGATAGCTATGGTATCACAATATTCATCTATATGTCTCCTAATTTTTATTTTTTATTACTATTTCAAACAATTTATCAAGTAAGGAAAGAAAATTCATTAGACTAATTCTCCGCATCAATTCTACTGTTCAATTAAAGAGAAGCAGAAAAATTGCTTTCTCCAACCTTACAGGTTAGAAGCCAATATTAAAGCAAAGACTACATATTAAGTTAGCAGCCCTATTTGAGCTCACCATCAATTTCCAGTAGCACATTTGATATGTCCAACTTTACCTGGTACTCTGTTGCTCTTCATCTGATGAGTTTAGCAGCTACTTTTCCTTCAATTTTTGCTTTGACAGTACCTAATCCTTAATATTGCAAAAGAATGGCTACAGGTTAGATTTCCCTCCTAAGTCTTCTGTGACACCATATGACAATGAAATAATTTCATTTATCAGCAAACCCATTATCCTCCTTCCCTATTATTCTGTGTATACTAAGAAAAAAATCCTTAAATACTATTATGTGTTACGGTACTGAGGGAAAAATTATTTACAGACTTTATGTGGACAGCACAACCTTTTAGAAAGTATCTGAATTTACTCCTTGTAATTTCAGCAGACTAGGCCCTCCTCAAGACACTTTTTTTGTTTTGTATGGGGTTCTCTTGCATTTCCAGCTCGCAATAATCCTGATGTTCTCCAGTTTTAAGCCACACCCATTCAAATAGCACATTTCCTTTCCTAATACTGTATACTGGGCAATGCAAACCAAGTCTTCTAACAACTTGGAACCAAGTGCATCCCCTAGATTCAGTAGGCCCTAAGGGTTTGATAAACTTTCACCATACTCTGATTTACCAAGGCAGCCTATAAAATCAGAGCCTGTCTTTGTCAAGGAGCTATGAATTGGCACCAGCTTTCTAAAGCTGAGGGAACTATAGCTTCCTGCATCAGGCAGTTTGGCCTGGGATTTTATGAGATTAAGCCACCATGTAAGAGTTTCCACAGTCTCTGCACATGGTTAGACTAACCCACATAAGGAGAAATACAGTATTTTTTAGTAATGATCAAACGATCAGTATTTACAAATCTGATTACAGAGTTTTTTTGTGACTACTCGGCAAAGCTTGCACTATTTTCATAGGCAAAACAGAAAGCATATGAAACCAGGATGGAAAAGTTTCCATATTAACCAAAACCCGAGAGTTTGTGTTGTTTTGTTGTTTGTTTTTTTTTCTTTTAAAAGCTACATATTTCTTATAAGCCTTTCAAATAATTTTCTTGCATTAGAATTTCAGCTGTGAACCTGCTTTCATTATTAATAAATATACACAGTTTCCATGACACTTTGTCTAATACCCATCTGGGACCTGTATCATGACCTATACCTAAAATACAGATATTTAAAAAAAATTCTTAGTACTGTATTTTAAAAGGCTGTTAAATACAAAATCTGTGTACCACAATGATTGTTCATATGTGAATTATAAAGTTATTAATATAACACAGTGACTATAGTACATTGGGAGATCTAGTGTGGGCAAACCTCTTGGAAACAATCCATCGGACTATTCAGATTTACAGGTTAACGAACACTAGGAATAACAGAAAGGAGGCTCACCCTCACCTACATGGGCAGTGCAAAGGCAGCAGACCCATTACATATGCTTAATCTCAATCATGTGGACAGTGAGCCCCGTGCATCTTTGTGGCAGTAGCCTGACTGCACACAGTCACTCTTTGCATAAACCAGGAGCACCTGTCCAGGATTTTCAGATTTTCAGTAGCAGTTGCTGAAGAGTCAGATGTTGCTGAGCAGCTTCTGGCAATCCAAAAATCTCACAGATCACTGCACAAAGCAACAAGGCAGTAGATTATTACTGAAAGCCAGAGCACATTGCCCAGTTCTTTAGAGTTTGCGTGTCTAGATAAGCTTTCAGACTTACTACATTCACTGAGTCAGTTATGATACAAAAGAGGATCCCTGTAAGAAACATGTGCAGGTCTCATGGCATCATTCTAAAGTGAAAGCTGACACCAGCCATTTCCATTTCCATACCAGTGAGTAAAAGTTTCCTCACACATAGACAACTGACAGTTCTTACTTCTGGTAATCTAAAATACATCTATAATATCTGAGGCCACCTCCCTAACAGTGTGACCATATTCCTTGTGTTTATGCATTTATTCACAGGTAACAACACAAGTGTCATTGTTTTCTCAGTAATTAAATATATGAAGTATTCACAGAAAGCATTCAGTTTGCATACTGTGATCCATTTCTAACATCAAAAAACCACAAACCTAACAAAAATCATGAAAAGATAAGCCTGAAGTGTCTCTATGAATATAAAGAATCTATAAAGCCGTCACTAGGTGGGTCCATAGCAATGGATTAGATTTCAAGAGATGTTACATGCAAAACATTAATGCTTAAAACAGACGCAATACAGACCAAAATAGAGTCTGGAAACAGGAAAATCAAGTGGGAGAGATTCTTTCCTACAGCTACAGAGAAATCAGGCCTCAAAACCAAAGGGCCGAGGGGCTGTATTTTGCATTTGCTGCCCAGCCTTGTAGATGCTTTCTTTGGGAAGGGTACAATTCAAATTATAACAGGGGTTACGCATGTTCTCTGGTAAGCAGGTCCACGTGCTTACACAAAAGTGATGTTTCTCCTTTCTGCAGAAGTAAGGTTGAGGATGACGGAAATAATTTTTACAGACTCAAATCTCTGCACTTTCAAGCCAAAGGAGGACTGTTCCTAACTCATCCTTGGAGGTATTTCTTTGGGGCAGTGAGTGGAAAGGAAAGTGTAATTTCTTAAATTACTTTCCTCTTGAACTGACATAGGAGTAGGGTGTGGGTTCCAGGCAGAAGACCCATTATTTTTGGCCTGGTCACATTCATTCAGATCTAGCCAGACTTTAGCCAAGTAGGAAACTGCCTCAGCATGGCCACCATGACAGAAAGCAAGGAATAACGGGTATTTTCTCATTTCTGCTAAGCAGAAGCTCCTATCAGAATACAAAGATGACAGAAAGTGTGGGTGGATTATTTGGTTCCAGCTGGCTCCACATCACAGAGTAAGGAAATGCCATGATCTTTGACAGGTTCATATTAGCAAAAATCAAGCAAAAGATTATGGGAAAGCTTCCCATTCCATTATCAAATAATTTGGGGGGAGGGAGAAGGATGGAAGACTAGCAGTTTTTCTTTCTAAGCTCTCAGGAACTGTCTATTTTTATGACCCTTTTAGTGTTGAAAGCATTGTCTGAAATAAAGACCAATCTCAAAGAATGTGAAAGCAAACCTATCGTTAGACTATTCAGAAAATGTAAAGCAGGAAGAAACGAACTGTTTTCATCTGGTAGAGCTGTTAGACAGCAGGTCTAACTGACTGACTGCTGTGAGGTGCCAGGGCCCCAGTGGCACAGCCAGCCCAGAGGGGCTCTGCCCACCCCCAGGACTCCTGCCACCCCACCTACCACTCAGGTCCCCACTTCAGCCCCTGAGACCATCAGTCCTTGTCCCAGAGATACCACAGCAGGGTCAGTCTGCACCTTCCCGCAACCCTTCCTGCCCCACATGGGCCCACGTGCTGGCCCTATGGAGGTTCCCCATGCCTGTGCTGGAGCTGCCCCAGTGCTCCCTGCTGCCCTGCTCCTGGACAGAGTGGCGGGATGGGCACTGGCTGCCAGGCCCTGCCCTGCCAGGGTGGGGGGAGGCTCCATGGCTCCCCGGGGGCCACCAGCCCCTGTTGGCACCCTGATGATAGGCCCAACATCATCACACACCTGTAACACAAACAGTAACCAAATGCCAGTAACAAAACCTACTTGATAACCTCCAGTATCTAAACCAGACAAAAACATCACAAGCATGTTCCCTATGGAAAGTGAGAACACATCATCCATACATGAATACACTGCTCCTAGTTACACACGTAAGTTGTCTATCTACTATCAAGAAATAAGTGCCTTAAACACTAGACAAAGACTGATCTTATGCAGTCAGTAAGAGAGTAGTGGGGACAGTATTTAACTGAAATCCCCACCAGTATTTGAATTCACTGCAACTGAGAAAACACTCCTTGCCCTTGGACCCCATAATTCTATTGTATCTTCTCTCTTGAGATCTTCTCAGGGCCCTTCTTTCATGAGAAGAGAAGGGACCACCTAGTTCCTCTGAACACTGCCAGAGGAAGAAGACAGGAGGGCAGTGCCTATGGCTCTCCATGCTCCACACATGTAACAGTTCAATGATTAAGAATGACTGACCTCACTCAGGAAATGGAGAAGCTGGGGCCAGCCCTCTCTCTGCCTGAAGGCTGAAAACTCACATTCTGCTGCTCCTGAAGACTTGCTTCAACCACCAGGCTTTATAACTGCAACTACCAACTCGTGAAACACGTGTAAGTGGCTCTAGAAGCTGCTACAAGTTGCAGAAAACTCTGGTGGGAAGGTTAAATAGAACCTGCCAGCACAGCAGGTAAGGTATGCAACCAACAAGATGGTTGTCCAGCTTCCAGACTCTCTTCTATGGGCTCTTCCTTCATTTTACATTCAATGTCCATGGATGAAGTATTGAAATTGTTTCATTACCTAATTCATTAAGCTAGCAGAAAAGTCTCTTTCTGCAGCCAAATTAGTCTTTTCCTCTTTCTTGCCAGTTTGAGCAATTTCCTTAAAAGCATTGCAGATCTCAGCCCATCACGGACTCCTACCTTCTGGTAGTCAGGCCACTCTCCTCGAAAGTCGGAAATGCACATCTGATCTCCCTTCAGCAAGAGGAGAGACTAACCCCCACAAAGCAGCTTTTAATTTGTGGATCTGGAGGGATCTTTGAGGAAGATGTGCCATGCTGTTAATTTCTACAGAGACAGCAGCATTTCAGAGCCCATTTTCTTTTAAGTTAAGGATCTCATGCAATTGGGAAGCTTTAGCACAATCAGGATAGACAGAAGAGGTTCTTGGGACCATGAGATTTCATTTAGACACTGAGGCTCTGTCACTGTTCACTTTAAACACTTGCAGATCTGAGCATAAGTGTATCTCCAATTAAAGAGAACAAGATACTCCCTATGTAAGGAAAAGGGATGTGGCTGGAATAAAACTCCCAGACAGGAAACAGGCTGGAAATACATGTAAACTCGAGAGTTTTAACCCGGTACTTAGCAATCCCTTAGAATTAGTATATTTGTCTCCTAAAAAATACACATTTGCTACAACGGTACTATCTGCTCAAAGCCATTCTAATGTTCAAGGAGTGGCAACAGTTAATTCCTGGGCAGTATTCCTGTCAAACCGCACTAAGATACATGCAGAATTCGTCACATGGTTCTTTCAGTAGAGTTGAACAACGCACTCAGCAAAGACAACATAAGATCGCAGCACTACAGTATGAGCTAAGTACTATTATATCATCATGACACTCTCTCAAATGAACACTCCAAAGACACTTAGTAATTTCTGAGCAATTTCAACTATAAAATCAATTTTTATTTTTTATTTTTTTTTTAATTTCAACATGCACCACCAAAAAAATACATATTATGCAATCTCTAGATACAGGAAATCTAATTAAGGTAAAGATAAGCTACCTAAAATAGTTTGAACAGGTAACCATAGAGTAAGAATTCCCCAATTGGTAATACCAGTGCTGGTCCAGCTTCTTTGAGACTTTTATGGTTTTGCCATCTGTAGCACTAACAACTCAGAAAATACTGAGTATATATATTTTTGGGGCTTCCAAGAGTTATTTTTTTTTTTACAGTGCTTTCAAAAATACAGAGTACTGCAGAAGTACACAGAATTACTAAAAGAAATGACAATGTACCTGGAATTTTCCTTTGGTGAAATGGTTTTCTCAACAGCCACAACTTCTCTCATTGAGAGACTCCATTTTCTTTGAATCACTGCTAGCATGTAATTAACTTTTCTAATAGATAGCAAGGAAACCAACAAGACAAAAGTTCAGAATAGAGGTGGATGTCAGTGAGGCTGTATTCTGCAGGTTCCTCTAGAGTCCTCTTATCAATCACCTGTTACTGAAAAGGCAGAAGTGGTGCGAGGGATGGACTGCTACTTACTGGATGACCTGGAAGTGTCACAAATACTCATCTGAAGAAAATTCAATGTTTGCTCATACTAAGTTTGCATTCTTTTGGATTTATGGCTGTTCTGAAGAGGTGAGGCCAACAGTGGTGGCCTTTGTAGCTGACAGAATGTTTGGTGTAGTATTTGGATTTTGGTCAATGGAGTACTTTGCTTTATAAACACGTCAAATGTCAAAGATCTTGAGTAATGTTGAAAATCAGAAAAACCTTTGCTGCAAATCAGATATATTTCATATCAATAATGCTGGGGGAAAAAAAAAAAAAAAAGCCTCTTATCTCATATTGTGTACTATTTGCTTCCGCTTAAGCCTGAAAAGAGAAAAGAAGGCAAAAAAGACCAACACGACTTGGAACTTTTTAAGTTCTTCAAAAAGGTTCTGTTCAAACAGCAGTTCAAAGTATAGTCTGGTTCTTATTTTATCCTGAGTTGGCTTATCCATCCACCATAAGGACTTCTTTAGTTCCTGTAAAACAACTGTGTGTTCAGGAGAGTGTCTATTCTGAAAATGTTTCTATTCATAAAAACGGTCTTGCTGAATTTTAGCTCTCCAGTATGTTTGCAACTCAATGTGAGATTAACTGGCTGACAGATAAAAGATGTCTTTTTCAAGAACCAGTCCTGAACACTCAGTAAGGGATCATAAAATCAATCTGGTTACCTAGTGGCTCATCCAGCAACAATAGGAACAGACAATTTGTTCACTGTCAACACGTGGACAACTCCATTGCCTTTGCTGCCTTCAGTGGGGCTGTACAGCCTTGTGGAGGAGCCACACTCAGATGCCTGCTCCTGATGCATGAAACAAAAGAAGTCTCATACCACTGTTCTCTGAAGCTGCCGCTCGTACAGTGTGGAGCAGGGGTCGGCAACCTTCCAACGGTGATGTGCCAGATTGTAATTTTCTTTCCCAAATTAGAGTTTAAGAATGCTGGCAGGAACTTTGCAGGAGCCAACAGACGCTGCCTCTCAAAGAGGCAACATGCTGCCAATCAGCTGATTGGCAGTATCTTGCCTCTGTGTGAGGCAGGGGCTCTGGGTTCCTGGGGAGTCAGGATATTGGTAGGAGCCAGTGTCTCTCACAGATACCTCCTGCACAGGCCTTCCTATGTGCCATTCTCACTCTGCCCTATGGTATCAATGCCATGAGTGGCCAGCTCCAAGCTATCTACCCTAAAAATGTGACCAGAATTCAAAGCCATATCCCAACTTGGGCACCAATTCTAGCACAAAGGACTAAAAGTAAATAGCATTTAATGCTCCCTGAAGCTTGCAAAGTCATGGGAAATAGCACAAACTTTCTCAGTCTTGAAAGTTTATTTGTAAATCTGAGTTTCTGTCCAGGAGCATGAGGGCAATTCTAGTGCCCAGACACACACTTTAAAGAAAAATACACTTAAAATAATTACATGTGCCCTTGCACTTGCTTTAAATTCACAGAACTCTTCCACTTTCAAGACTTGACAAACATTTTAAATTGGTGGGAGTACATACACATATATGCAACAAACTGGCTAGGGTAGAATAGGTAACTGCAAGCAGTTTAAAAACGAAAAATACTTGAGAAAACAAACAGTAATTTTCTGGGTTTTTTTGCAGGACAGTTATCTGAACTTATCTGAGACACTAAGACTACCGTATCTACTTTTTCTTTCAAACACTGTAAAAGGGGACAAGAGTCTTTCCACCCCTTTCAGCTTTTAAGTGAGTAGCTGTTGTGTTTAAATAGCAGAGGATCTAACTCCTGTGCCACTGGCAGTACTTCACTGGCTTTTGTTCAGTATATAGTCTAATTCTGCTGAGTTGGTAGCAGCTGAGATTGTTAGTGATATATTGTCCTAGCATTAAACACACTGTCACCTGGCAGAATGATTGACTAGAGTCTGAATCTTGGCAGAATAATGTTTTGCAGTTAGTTTGGCATTTCTTTATTAAGTTCAGGTTAGATTCACTTAAGGAATGTGCTTGCCAGCTATGCCATGTTTTTGACTTTATATCCATCATGATGATTAATGGTCTATATACAAAGATATTCATAATTAAATTCTTACCTTCTTTTCCCAGCCCAACATAAAACACACCTATCATTGTATTCTGTTGAAACAAGACAAATTCCATTAGAAACAGTTTCAGACATCATCACAGGATCTTTCCACATTCTGCACAAGTGCAAAGCCTTCTAAACCAAAGAGCATATTTTTAGGGATTGACATTGTTAAAAAAAGTGACACACAAAAAACCACTCTTCACTTCTTTTCCTTTTTTTGTCTTTTCTTTGCCTCTATGCTTCTGTAATTCAGTGAGTCATCTAGGAATACATGAAATTTTGAGCATCTGCCTGTATGCCTATGCAATTATCAGAACAGAACTATCATAATGGTAGTGCCTAGGAACCTCAGCCACCAGTGGATGGTAGCTGCTAGATAAACACAGAGAAAATCATAGTTCCTGCCCCAGGCATTTTCCAAGTTATGAAATGAGGCAGTAGTTAGACTGGAGCAGTATGGAAGCAATGAATACATTTGCTCAAGATTATTATGCAGTGGTCTCACAAAGACCTATCAAGTTCTTTTAGCTATTAAGACAATCCATTAGTCCAGCTACAGTTTCAACAACTTCATACACCTCATTGTTAAGCTTTGCAGACTACCACTACTTTGTGGTTTATTGCTTAGGAGTGGCTCAACTGTACCATTTCACTTTCTGCAGTAATGGACTTCCATCCAGGGCTGTCACTGCTACTTTGAAAGCTGAGAGAACAGACAGAAAGACACAGCTGTGCTATGAAGCAGTTATGAAGGAGTTATTAATCCCTACAAGCATATAAATTGCCGTTTTCAAATGCAGTATGGTTTCTCTAGAATATTTTACTCCCCCTCTGAAAGATGAATTTCTCTTGCTCAGCCTCCCTTATGATACCCATAGAAATTTTTTCCCTTAAGCACCTAGGGCCAGATTCTCAAGAATGCTTTAAAATATAACTAGAAGATCATTCAGTAGTATTCAAAAGTGCTTACAGAAGTAGTGTTTAAGCACCTTCAAAAATCCCAGCTGATACCTTGATGAACCTCCCAGTACCTAAATATCTTAAGCACTGACCTATCATACTAAAAAAAAATAGCTCAAAGCTTCCTCCTCTTCCCATACACAGCTCAGTGTTCTGAGACAATAGCAAACCTTTTCTTCCTGGGTTAAATCTGGTAGCAGCCAGGTTTTCCCTTGGAGTATTTAATTAATCTTATTGCCGAAGTATTCTTCTTGAAATGTTGATAAAGAACCACTTAGCACTCAAAATTAACATTTATGCGAAGGAAAGCTTGGATGGGATTTATCTCACCTAACATTACACACCTTCAGCATAGCCGTTAATATCTGAGCTAGGCTCCGTCCACAGCTAGCAGAGAGAAATAGGGTCTCACAGGTCAGAATTAATTTGACCCATTTTACATAATGACTAAAGGATTTGGTGAGTTGCACCTCAGAAGTGCATGTATCTCTGCTTTGACCAGAAAGGAAGAAGAGATAACTAACTGGCATAGTATCTATGTTAGGTTAGGTGAGATGGATTATACCACTGTGTCTGGAGGTTAAAACAGAATGTCAATAGTCCAGTTTTATTATTTTTTTCCTTTCTGTCATTGACTGCAAACATAACCACCAGCAAATAATTTAACTTCTCAATGTTTCAGTTTATGTATCTATAAAAAAGGTATATTATAGTGCTATTACATTCTAGATAGGCTGCAGAGTCATACCAAGGCAAAACTAGCTCTTGAAAGTGTGTTGAGAACCTCAGAGGGAATATATTAAGTATGTGCAAGCCATATTAAAGAGACTACTAAAGAATGGGGAAAACAACTGAACAAGACTTGGAGCAAGGAATAAAAGAGATTAAATTCCACTTGCTGCACATAAATGTTGTGAATAGTCTATCTTACAAATGTTTAGCATGTTGCACGTGCTCAGGAGATCTAATATTTCAAGGTGGATTTTCTCCATACCATGAGGAGAAGCAGAGAACTTGGATAAATTGTCATCTAGAGTTACAGAGAATACGCAAACTAGGAGACTTTATTGTGCTGCTAAGCCTTGCAACAGTGTAAATGAAGCTCTTGTTGCAGGGTGCTAATCTTCTCAGAATTCTTATTAAAAATGGATGATTGCATACAGTTCCAAACAGCCAGGGCATCAGTTTTTGATTTACTAACTCCTTAAGCATTGCTCCCAGTGAATTTTTGCAATCTTTTTATAAAAGTGAAATGGAAAAAATGTGAGAGTTAAAATGGCCATTTGCATGGGTTCTTTTTTTCCCTTTTCCCATCTAAGAAAGTTTAAGTTATTAGCCAGGACAACGTGGTAAATTTTGTTTCTTGATTTCGCACTCTCCCAGTCTGTGTCTGGAAGCAAATGGTTAATGCTCCACACACAGCCAGAGGTGCTGTAAAGAAGGGAGGAATCGAGCACCCGAGGTGATTATAGCTGAAAACATGACTCTAAT
>NW_009954185.1:4400409-4434673 GCF_000747805.2 Chaetura pelagica | reverse complement strand
GTAGGGAAATAATTCATATTTAAATAATTGATTATTATCTACAAAGTTATCATTATAATCATGTTTATAATGAATGCATGTTTTACCAATTTGAAATAACTAAGTATTCTAATCTTAGCAAGCTTAAAGAAAGTCTGTTAATGAGATAAGAATATTTTCCTTTCTGCATATGTATTAACAACTCTTTTTTTTTTTTGTTCAGAAAAGATGCTTGCAAAAGGATTACTCAAATGTGTTCTTGCAAATTCACAAGTGTGAGTGCAGGTAGTACCAGGACAGAACACTGTTAGGAAAGATCTGGATAGCTGTAGGCTTTAAATTGTGCCTGCTACTTCAAATTGATATGGCCTTTCCCTTCAGCCTGTTGTGCCTTTCCTTCAGTTGAATGGCCTTTCCATTCAGTTCAATGACGTCTTCACTTCTGTATTTCAGTAGTGGCTGAGCCCAATCCCACTCCCAAGTACCTGTGAAGCATTTTCAACTCAAGGTTATGGGATACAGAACATCCTTATTTTAGTGGGAACTGGTAATGCTTTTAACTGGAGCACACCCTTTGAGTTTCCTCAGTGGTATTTATTTTTCATCCTTCCCAAGCAGAGTACAACCTTTCATTTCAAACAAAACTTGTACTATACATATCAACACTGTGGTCACTTGGAAACCTATGCTCGTACTGTGTTAGGTGTTAACTTCCACCCAAATCAATGGAATTTAGGAATTTAAATCTCTTTAAGGATTGGGGATTTAGTCTAATATAATTAATTATAAAAGTATTATACTTTGAAACCAGCAGTCACCAGAGAATAGTCCTGCTTACTTTACAAACAGGGCCTCACATATTCTACGTTTTACTTAGGGTTGGTGAATCACTGATGGTTTAGCAACATCATCACACTTAAGATGAACAGCTTGACACATGGCAGGCAGATACCTTCCCCACATGCCAACCTCAGGGTTGTATGTGTATTCAGGACCCCTTTTTCTGCTTCCTTAATAGCTTACATCAGTGCATGGAATTGTACTCCTTCAGGTCACAATAACAAAGGGCACCAGTCTTTCCCATTTCAGATCAAAAGGAGCACTGTAATACAGAGATCAGGCTTTAGGTTACTATCTGTCCAATTAGATGGACTATGATGGAATTTCTCTTGTGTAAGTTGAGGAATTTAATTGTATGAATGTATTGAATTTTGAAGCATTTTAAAATAACCTAAAAATACTGGTATGCCCATTTTTGGAAAACAAAACAAAAAAACCCCAAACAAACAAAGCAACAAAAAACCCAAACAAACCAACCAACCAAAAACAAAATCAAAGTGTTTTGCCCATTGCAAAACACTGATGACCAGTAATAGACTGATCCTTCTGAAAATAACAAGTCTTCTTGCTACAATACTGCCATTGTTGAGACACAAGTTCCCCTGATAATCATAATCAGCACTTGATGTTCCAATAAACACTACTGAACATAATTTTTTTCAGGACTATGTAAACTGAAACAGAACTTTTACTTTCGTTGATCTCATTGCTGCTCATTGCTCAAAGTAGGAACCTGGAGTAAACTTATCTCAAAATACCAGGAGTTAAGCTCTGGGTTCAGGTTCCACATTGCATGTGTAATCACACATGTGTGCAAGAGAAATTGAAAAGCCACGGGAAGTCAGAAGCAGAGCCATTTCCAGTATCACAGCCATTCTGCCTCTCGTTGTCTCCTCCCTCCCCTGTTTTATGAGCTCCTGAAAAGAGGAAGTCTGGGAACAGGCCTCCTCAAGAAGCAGCGCTGCTATCGAGTCCAGAAATACCGGGAAACAGAACAGAAGCCCTGGGGTCTAATAAACAACATGCAGTCTCTGTGGACTGCTATCCACTTAGAATGATTATTTTAACAGCATCCAAAAGGCTAGTGTGTATACTAATATAGGCTACAGTAGCAGGGATTATGCCTCTGCCTCCACAGTGAGCATATGGAGAAGCAGCACCCTTCAGTAAGGTCTGTGGAGACAAGGAGAAGACATGCATCAGACATGGCTCAGGCTCACAGCCAATCCTCCTTCCAGTTTAGTGGGGAAGTCAGCTACCCTGTGCTTTCCTTCCATTCACAGTAATAAACTTCTCTTACTGTTTAGCATAAAATAGTTGCTCACATGAAGAGCAGTTTAATATCAGTGTCCTGCAGTCTCAGCCCAAATACATCTTTGTGGCTGTTAATTGGTAGCTTGTCATCCTAGCTCTTTTCCTAAACAGTAATGCCCACCTTCAAATACCCTTAAAATAGTCTTTGAAAATGAGTTCACATCGCTGCCATTGTTAGTTCAGAAGATCTATCCAATTTCAGGCTTTTCATGTTTATTAATTAAAAGGTGACCGAAAATGACATTATCAAAGCCCGCATTAAATTGCTGTCTTTGTTTTATGATGGTTAGAGGTCCCCAAATGGAATTGAAAAGGCCACATGTGTTACAATTACAATTTTTTTTTAAGCAGACACCACTTTGTCATCATATACTAGATTCAAAGAGAGAGGCCACAGTCAAACACACAAAAGAATAGCTGGCTTTTTTCTCTTTCAAATTATTGATATGTAAGAGAGAGGACAGAGTAATTGTTTAATCACTGGCACATTGCTTTAAATCTAATTCTCAGCACACATAGAGAAAACACAAATGGATGGAAAGGGCACTGAGGCATTTGAGTTGATTGATGGCAGGTCAGTGGCCAATGTACAATAGTTTACATATAAACCGTAGCAAATTAAGAGCATCACATTCCAAAACCATTATAGGAAGCCAGTTAATACTATTAAAAGGTGGAAATAGCAGCCAATATGCTCGCCCTGCTGTAGTGTGCAATATTGTATAATGGATTTCACAGGGAAAGAAAGGGTAGAAAAGTGATGGTTGGGGTATATTTTTGCTACTCTTTAGAGCACTGGCTTTGAAGTACGGTTTGTTTATTTGAATAAATATTATACTCCAGAAGCTGACCATTTCAATAAAACAAATAAAAAGTCTGACAGTGTTACTCATGAAAAGCAATCCCAATGACCGCAAAGATTACAGGCAAGCCATCCAGCTTTCCAGCTAAATTCATGTATACCCTAACAGCACAGGCTAAGCCCACCTACACAGCAGGTAACTTTTTACATAGCTAATATTTTGCACCTACTTGACTTGTGCAGCACTCTACTAACCTGGCTGATTCACTTGGTCGCAGTGAAAAAGTAGAGGAAACTCTCTGTGGTTATTAGACTCTCCGAGGTTTCCTAACCACTTCATGTAATGAATCCTGAGAAGTTTTTACATGCCTTTCTCTCCTACTTCTGTGAAACGCACTAGATTTTTAAGGTAAGCATTTCATGTTTGCAGATCACAGGAGACTATTCAGCTGAAGAGATTATAAAACACAGTAAAGTTTAGAACAACACATAGCAGACCAGTAGCAGGCCCTCCTGGAGGTTTATGAGGACAGAAGTCCCTGGTTTTCTGATTGCCCTCTGGATTTTGATGTCAGAGTAGCATGAAAGAGCAATTGCAAAGGTTTTTAAATGCATTATTAGGCTCTGGTTTGAATAGGTACTAGAGAAGGAAGTCACTGTCAACAGCTGGAGAGTTAGTTACTGACAGAAGAATCAACAGAGCTCTGGAAAACCTCTGGAAGTGCAGCTGGCACTGGGATCACTCATAGAGCTGTTCAAGCTAACTATGGGAATTTGGGGGACAAATTTTTTACAACTCTTTATGATGTAAGGTGTAACTGCTCAGGGCTACAGACCCAGCTACTTTTTATATCCACATGAAACTAGGCTGCCACATCTTGAGCACTGTTTCTGCACTCAGATCTGTGAACTCATAAGGGAGCTACAGGTTTCATGCATGTATGAAATACAAATTAAGAAGTTTCTTTAAATTAAAGTTCTTGTGAATCAATTTGGCTACTTACCAAAAATGTACCAGAATCTGCCCTTTGATTGCCAGGCAGAAAAGCTCAGGCAGCTCACTGCTTGATCAAGTGATTTGTTATGACCTAATTGTATATTTAGATGTAAATGTTTTCTTTGGATTTGCCTGTGAGGGCACAATTTGACACTTTCTTTTTTTTTTTTTTCCAGCTGAAATGAAATCATGCCTAGGAAAACACATCAAAACAGGCAGGAATTTGCATTTAGCACCATTTAAGGATTAGTGTTATCTATTACAATAGATAATATATCTGATATTACATTACTCAGATATTCCTTCTGTTCAAATGATTCAGATCTTTTTTTCAGGACAGAGAAAAGAAAAGTAACTTCTACTGGAAATTAAGATGTGACCCAGCTGCAGCTTTTGCTCTTTTCTTGACACTACCTAGCACAAATTACAGGACTGGGAGTAAACCCAGATAAGAATACTCCTAGAACAGAAAAATATATCAAAGAAATATATTGCCCTGGTTACCAATTATGAGTAATGACTTCAACAGGACTGTTTCTTGTTTGCAACATTCAGCAAATTAGATTCAGGATTGGGACTGATAATCCTGATTCTGTCTACAGAACTAAGTGGGCCAGGGAGTGAGCCAAATGGAGAACTACCTGTCTGACTGCAGTAGAAATCCATCATAAAACCAGGGTATTTCTGTAATATAATGTGGCTGAACTTTGCTGCTGACTGTGGTATAACAGTTCTGTAAATGAACAGAGAATTTCAGTCCCTAGAGCTCAATTCATTATGCTGCAAAAGCATTAACATTATTTCTTTGAAACAGAATAAGAACGGGACTATTTCACAAGTATTATTGGCTCCATATACATGTACAATATAATAGAACATACTACATTCATATATTTTAGTTGGTGATATCAGGCTATTAACAGGCAACATTTATGAATAAAAATACATTACCCTCACCTAAAAAGTTCTGGCTTAACAAGTGAAGACTGTTTCTGTGATGCCTGGAAGTTTAATACCCTTGAAAAATTATCACAGATCAATAATACGTGATCTTCTTTGATGGCCAACCATTTCACTCTCCCTTTATAAAATAAGGCTTTTCTTCAGAGCACTAGATCCCAGCTACAAGCTGCAGTTTTACTCCCTAGATGCACTGATTTTCTTTTCAACTGAAACTGCACAGAAAGTAAATACTGTCAAATCAGACAGTGTTCCAAACAGCCATCATGACAACTTCATCTTAGTATGTCAACATACCAAGTTTTTCTCCTAGATACCTCAATGGGCCAGATTCAATGACCCCAGAGCCAGAGTAACTTTCAGTGCTAGAAGCAGCTCTTCCTGCTGGCTGTAAAACATTGTAAAAATGTAAGAGCCATTTCTGAGAGAAAATAAGGAAGACTGAAAGAACCAGTGAAAGAGGAAGAATAATAGACATGGAGAGAGGGACACTGGAAGGAGGCAAACTGGAAATGCAGAAAGAGGTTAAAGAAAACCATGGGATGTGTAGATAGCAAGGGAGGACAGGACAAATATTTAAGCTGTGAGTTACCGAGTTTATACCCAAAGCCCTAAAATTTTCTGCTAGTTTCCTCTTTTATTCAGACCCATAAATCTATGCAGCTCACTCTGCCATTCTGCTGCCTGGCAGGATTGATTCTTGCCAAAGAGATCCCCTACAATACTTCCAGAGGAACTGAGGCAACACAAGACCTTCTTTTGCTACAGACCTAACCCTCTTTGAGCAGTTTCCCTTCACACTGGGCCTGGCAGGGCTTGCCTTTTTTGTCCCACTATTAGATTCCTGCAAGCTCTCTGTAGTAGCACGCCAGGCCACTACAGGCCATTCGTGGTATGGAAGAAGGAGGGGGATATGCCCTAAAAGAGTCAGGTAAAACTGCTACCTTTTCCTAGGTGCAAATTTAGAGATACAACGGTAGGTAACTGCATTCGTTCCTAGTCAAGAAAGCCCCTAGGAGGTAAGTCTTGCCAATAAAAGCTACTGCAATAAATTTTTTAAAGTGCTACAAATATGGAAAAGCCTGAATGATCAGAAAGCATTTTTGGTTTTTTGTTTGTTAGATCCAAGGAGACAAGCTGTTATTTTATTGCTCTGTGCAGATGCTCCTATTTTGATGGACAAGATGTCTAGAAGAATTGGACCACAAAGTGACATAAATCCCAAATGAATGAAAATATATCCATTACCTATGGTATGTCCAAAATCAATCTCTGTGAGGGATGATTATGGTATTGACCTGAGATCTGTCAGTACATTTTCCTCTGAGAAGTCCCTCGTGCTTGTAGACAGAGCCCTTGTGGGGGTTATCTTTCATGTACACCAATACAAACTGAATACTAAAAATTTGCCTTGTCTGTGTGCTTTTCTTAGCCAGATTATAACAACTAATGTCTATTGCATTATTAGCTGGATACAAGTAGGGCTAAAAGCAGGGCATGAAGAAAATTAATACACACAGTACAAAGAATTTCTATCACCAAGTCTTCAGTGACTGACACACTAAGCAAGTCACTCCACAACATAAACCTTCCCACCACAGTGCTCAATCTACCTGGACAAACTCCAGTCAATATCTGAATAAATTTGGTAATCAGTATGGCAGCAGAAAGGAATCAAAAGCTGAAAAGGGAATAATCAACAACAGAAACCCCTTGTTGCTTAATGCATTGTAACTTCTAATTATTAGAAAGATCCTCGTGTTCATCTGGAATTAATATAATCAGGTTTTTCAGATGGTTGTTTGGTCTCAGGGGAAACCAGAAAGGAGTTATTTTATCCCCTTCAACAAAGGAAGATGCAACCACTCTAAGTGAAACAATTGCACGTGGACTAACCATGCAGAATTGCCTTCAAACATCACATCACCACCCAGAGCCAAATAACCCATCCAAGTCAAAGAATTAATTCATGTACAATAACAGAGTTCTGCTGGAGGGAAGAAAAACCTAGAAAACACAAACCTTGTCATGTAGCCCAGTGTGATGTAGATGGAAGAATCACCTTTGCTGTATCCCTGAATGCTAATCAAAATAAAGTCAGGAATTCTGGTACATTGCTGATTAATAGGATTAAAACCAGGTACGTGAAATTTGAGAACGTCTTCTGACACTTAAGGCTGTCTTAGCAGTCTGTTCATCACACACGAGTGAAACCATGATGTTAGAAGCAACATAACAAGCTGAACACCATAGCCCAGGGCTTCAGTGCAATCAGAATATCTCTATCATCCTGTTGTTTTCTTGTACACCCCAGAAAAATGAGATCAGCTAAGTAGTCCACAACAAAGTACTCAAAAGAAATATATCTGCTGCTTTAGTCTTTAAAGAGTTAGCATCCCAGCTCTACTGGAAAATAAAAGGGAATTTCAAAGTGAGTTACTCTGCTTGTGACACACATTACTGCTGGGGTGGCTATTACCTCGCCCCCAAGAACCATACAACAAAATCTTTCTCTGGCCAGGATCCTCAGTGCTTGCATCACATAGCTTGACAGCCAAAGAGAGGAGAATCTCATGGACAAGAGACAGCAAAGTTCCTCCAGGAACTCCAGCGCTCTACCTCATCTGAGTACATAGGTCAGTATGTGCAATAATCCCAAAGACACCTGGTAATGCCAGATTTAGATTGCTTTCAGACCTTCTGATAGGGGGCACTTGCGGCTGATCTCATGTCTTAGTTCAGGTTTGGGAGCCACACTTGTGTTTTTCAAAAATCAGTGGTTACCCAGCATTATTCTGTGCAGCAGTACAGCATTTGGGGAACACCAAGTTCCTTTGTACTGGCATTTCTAAAACACTTCAAGGCTGTCACAAAGCTTTTTAAATTAAAACACTTGCCATAGAGACTAGACCTGTTCATAATCAGCATAAACATGTATAACAGCCTGAAACCCTTGTACACGGCCAAAGATTATTTTCACCTGGCGTTCTGCAGCTATTCCAAGTTCTAGCATTGTAACAGCTTAGAGGATGGGACATGGCACATTACAGTGGTTGATGCATTTAAAAGCTTGGGTTTTTTACTCACTTTGCAGTACATCTGCAGGAGACTACTTTCAAGCTGGGACTATCACTACATCATATTGGAATAAATACATATTTAGCATATTTATAAACACACATACACACAAAGTACAAATAGGCACGCTGTGTACTTCTCTGTAAGAACTCCAAGCATTTTTCAAGCATCGGTTGATCAACCAAAGAAAATCGCAGAAAAAGACACAAATGTTTCCATATTAATTCTATAGTGGACTACAGTGATGTAAAACCCCAACAGTGAGTGAATCCCTGGGTCCCAGACTGTCAGGAGTAATGAGTGCCAGTCCTCAGCCAAAAGCTCACCCTGGCACTGCTATAGGGCTTTCTTCTGCCCCAGCACTCTCACTGAAGATCCTCCAGAACACTTACCCATATTTCATCATGTAAGTACTTTGGATCTTGCAAGAGCAAGCCTCAGTAAAATATTTAAGAGACATGCATACCAAACCAAAGGTAACTCACATCAGGAATTACCAGTGAGTCTAACAAATTACTTTAAAAGAAAAGAAATCTTCATAATGATGTAATGAGAAAAGCCAGCTTTTAATTAGAAAAGAAACAGTCAAATGTTTTATATTTACATCTGATAGATGTGTGCTCGAAACCTGAAATGTTGTACAAGAAACATCATTGCAGAGGATGTGTGGACAGCTGAAACAATCACATGAAAACTCAGGTTGCAGTTGGAAGTCCAGAGGTAACTTCAGCTACAGCAGCACAAAGGTTACTCCTGTTTACTAAGTCCCATATAGATTTCATCAATCTACTGTTAATTTCAAGTGTGTTTTATCACAGCTGGGAAGAATTAATACCATAGAAACCTTGGCTTTACAAAAATAGTGGGTTTTGAAGTATGCTAATTATTTTATAAGTATACAATGTCTGAAAATACTTGAAAAGCAAACAAAAATAAGAGTGGATTGAGGCTGTGGCTTAAAATTGAGGTGGGAGACCTTTCAGCAGAAGTGTGCAAACATTTTCATCACACCTTTTGATGGATAAATACATTAGGTTTCCTTCCCCAACCCCCCCAAAGAGTTGCACCAACATTTAATGAATACGTAAATGTAAGGAAAAGGAAAAAGAGGTATGAAATCATTTAGATAACAAAGATTTAGTGGCCATGAAAATCCTGAAGTTGTCATTATTACTATTGACATGATATTAGCACTCAAAATATAATACACACTTGACAAATACAGACACATGATCTTTATCCTAAAATAAAAAAATAATTTTCTAAAGGCAATGAGAATGAGGAGCTGTACTCTCTTGCAAGATGTAACTTGTTCGTTTGGTTTCTAGTCACTACCTATGGCTTTATTCACTGGTCAGTTGGAGAAAAAAAAAAAAAAAAAGAGTTTTCTAATGGCATGCAGCCACAGTTTTATGGCTGTTTCTGTCACAAAAATACATTAATTTGGACATGCAATGCCAGTTACAGGATCTTTCTGGACTAGCTTGCTTTTCCTTCTTTGTTACATACAGTTACAAGACAGGAAAACTCCTAAAGTCCCTGCATTTCTATGGACCCTACATAGCAATAGAAACAAATTAATTTAAAAGCAAATTCAGACATTTAGCCTATGGGTTGCCCTCATTACTGAGGCTTGCTGGTCATTCCCAGCAGCCTTCCATTCCCTCCCTGAGCACAAGGGCAGAACCATAAATAACAGAATAAGCTGCCTTCACAAGATGAGACACCGCTCATACAAACTGCCCTCTCCTTTGCCTGATGTCCCAAGCCATGCATAATCCTGATCAGTTAGGGGGGGGGGGGCCAGAGAGACAGTGAGAATTATTACAGAGAAGATCTCATGCCTTTGCTCCTGTTGACTTTTCCAGGCCAGTTATTAATTCTATTTGCATCATCTGGAGCAAGGTACTACTCAGCATGCTGGAAACTCAGCAAGAACACAACCCAAGAAAAGAAAGGTCCAAACAGAAACTCGGTCAGAAATTCTGACAAATGTGACTATAGGCATTGCCGTGCGACTGCGATGCGCAGACCGGAATCCTGATGGACCAGTCATAATGTATATGCATAGTGATAGATCAGATCTGCCCAAAGATGGCACATTTGTTGGAAGACAGATGTATCTGCTGATGCTTAAATGCACAAAAAGAGACAGAGATCACAAATTGGTCATGCGGTTTGTCTCCATCCATCCACTGCTGCAGTCCTCTACTCTTCAGCAGCACCTGAAGGAAACTTGAACCAGAGCCACTGCTCAGACATGATGATCTTCAATGTCCAAACAACAGCCAACAAAAAAATTAATTCAAGCTACACTACAGGGCATGTTTTCAGCATATTTTTCAGGATGACGCTTGGGGATTTAACAGCAAAACTCCCATTATTAATAAATAGAAGTCACACAGCTAAATCTCCACATACTATAGCAAAAAATATCGCCTTAGATTTCTCACTGGTACCACTCCTGATCTGTGCTGACAGCTCTCTCATCATGAATAACATTATGTCAGGCTGCCCAATGATTCCTGAAACTGTCAACAATGTTTAAAGTCAAATTCTCCAAACTTTTTAAAACTTAATCATCTTCACTCTGGAAGCATAAAAGTTGAATGCAATAGAAAATGTGCAGATCCAGAGCAAGTTTTATTGACTTGCTGGCCAAAGACTTCATCTAGTTGCTGAAACATTTACATATACAAAGCACTGTCTACAGAAAGACTGTCCTTAAAGGCCAGAATATACATGAGATGGCAGGAAGAGTTGAGAAAGTATGGAGAATAGTGCACAGTGTACTTGATTTTTATGCTAAATTACCAAAGCCTTCAGTCAATCCAATGTATGCAATCAGCTGAGTTTGGGGAATTTTGTAACATCACATATAAGCACAGCTGAGAAAAAAAACAACTCTTGAGAAATCTTAATTTCCTTGTCTTTTTCTGTTTAAATCTGACTCACAATGTCACTTTTCAAAGTGTGAAAGATCGTCAATCCCTCCATTTCGCTACACTTTTTTGTTTGTTGTTGTTTTTAATTACTGATCATCAATGTGATGAAAAGTTACAGACTGAAAGCTTGAAGAAAGAGTAATCAATGCACACAGGTCCACAGGGGGCACTAGTAAAGAAAAAAAAAACAACACCAAAAACATCTTCTGAAAAGAAGCCAATCAACGTGACATTTTTTGAAGTCTCAATTAAAAATAAATACATATCTAAAATGTTTCAAATTGAGTTCCTGATAAATGTTGTATATACTTTAAAGACATGCTTTATGCTCTTTTTTTGTTACTTTTGAACTCCCCTTTTGTTGTCTAGATGGATCTTTTCAGCAAGAATGACGTGAACTGGCATCCCAGACCTGTGAACTACTGACCTACACAGAGCCAAGCACACAACTGAGCATTAGAAGGATCAGGGGGAGAATAAAGTATCTCAAAAGTGTATGCAACAAACAAGCAGATAACCATGAACAGAAAAACTCTTATTTGTTTTCACTGCTAACTCAGTTATTCATTGTTCATGAATTATAGCAGGTGCAAACTTCTGAGGGAGAAAAAAAAATAATCATTTGCAATTTAAGGATTCATAGAATTCCAGGTTGGAATGGCTCTGTAAACCTGCTCAAGGAGAACCACTGTAGAAGGGGACTTAACAGAGCACCATGAAATATCTACTGCAAAAAGAAAACCTCAATTGACTGCTACTTTTCTGTTACACATCTTTTTTTTTTTTTTTTCTTTTTTGAAGTTCATAGTACTTCCATTATAACAAACACTCTCTCCTGTCATCATCTGTCACAGGAAATATGTGTGTGTTGGTAAACAATAAGCAGGAGACAAAATCCTGGGGAGCTCATAGGAAAACCTGTTTAACTGCCTGAATTATACAGACAAGATTTCAGGAGTTGACTTTCTGAGTCTTCTGAGATTCACCCTTTATTATTCAGAAATCTTCCAGTGTCTGGGATTCTCTCAAAGCTGCAACTCCTTGAATCAAGCGACCACATTAGATCACATGAGGCTTCACTTTGTAAAACCTGAGATTTAGTTTTAATGCCCAGAATGTATCAGCTGAATGCCCTTAAGAAGTTCAGAAACACAAAGGCAAAGAGAAAAGGATGCAGGATATATTAGTTTACAATACCAGGACCGTTATGCCAAGATCACATTTTGGGACTTATTTTATGACTTCTGAATAGTCTTCGCTGGCAACACATCTATTTTATTCTACAGACTGTTAAACCAAAGCATATTAATGAAACAACCAATAAAATCTCTGTGCACTGTACTGAAGTCCTCTTCAAAGATCTCAAACATATGTTTCATGAAGAAACAGAGGGTTAGTATCTGTCAGGCTCTCAAGAGCTAATACAGAACAATTTCATTTGCAGAGGAAAGCACAGTTATTCTGCTGGTTCTGTATTAACCTGAGAAACTCTTTACACCAAGGATATTTCCTCAAAATCTGTTTCTACTGGTCTTTTTCACTTTTGAAGGAGCAGAAAGGGGTTGAAGTAGCACAGAGAAACAGTCTCACAGAGTGCCCACATGATAGGCCCTGTGTTAAAGAAAGCTCTTATCTGTAGGAAATTTATTCAGTCATGAGAATCTAAACATAGCTCCCTGTTCACAGAGAAAATAAAAATGACACACAAAAGAAGTCCTCTCATTTTGACACTGGGTAGCCATGGATAAAAATAAAGTAAGGAAGAAGTAAAAGTGATCAGCAACTTTCCTTTAATTCCTTTTCAATTGCCTCCAGTCAAGCCACGGATGTGGTGTGGCCTAGAAAGGGATAAAGCAAATTACTAACTTCAGCTCATGTGCAGATAGCACGCTGGTCTCTTATAAACTGTTTGCTACCTAAATAACAGAAGTAGCATTTTCTTGCTTTCTTTTCCTCCCCTCCTCCCTTCTCTTTTGTCAGAAAAGAGATTGCTGTATAAGTGAGGGAGACAGAGAGATGGTTACTCATTAGCATCATGTTCTCCAATAGCCAACATCCACCAATAACAATTTTGTCATCTCAGCGGACCCAGTCATGATGTGCACCTCCCAAGTTTGCCAGTAATTGCACATTCAATTCTGTACCACGTAAATTCCCTCTACCAGATACAAGCTGTAACATTATCCCAAAACTTGACTACAATGTTTTTAGATGCAGCCTATATTATGAAGTAAAACAATAACAACAACAATAATAATAAATAACAAAAATAACAATAATAATAATAATAACAATAATTTCCCTGTTATCCCAGGGAAAATTTCTCATCAGGTCGAAAGAGCCAGTAAAATTATCTGAAGAAGTGCTAGACTAGGAAACATGAACTATTGTATCTTTTCTCTCTGAGTGCTTCACCTGTCTTCAAACTCCTATATACAAAATAATTTCCAATTCTTTACTATAGAATAACAGAATTACACAGATCTTGGTCCTTGCAATGATTATTCAGGAATTGTTTTGGTGAACGAGTAGGTTTGCCAAGACAGAATTCATTCAGGGGCTGCTTCAAGCTCTGCTGAATGTTTATATCAACTTTTATGCAATCTGACATTCCCAAAAAGAACTGACAGTAACGAACTGGAAATGCAGGAAAACCATTACACAACATAGAAAAAAGAGTTTCAAAAGAAATTGCATTTAAGAGCTAAATTTCTTAAACTGGCTGATAAGGGACTGACCTGAACAGAAACCCTCTGAGGAACTTTCAGACTAACAGCTCAAGATGACACTCTGTGTTGCTCCAAAATGCAACATGAAGGTTGTAATGTGAAGCTGCCACAATACTCCCTTCTGGGTTTTATTTTGTCAGCTTTGACAGACCCAAGCAGACTTTACACCAATTAGCAATAAAGACTGAAAGACCTTCCAGGGAAGCATCAGAGTCTCCAGGAGTAAGATCCTGGCACTCCTTTCTGGAAATCTGTCCCCATTGCATGCTCCAGGCTGCTGTTATGTGGGCAACAGACCAGTGGTGCCACAGCTTGTGAGACTGCAGGCAGCAGTGCAGAGTATCTCACCTTCACCATCCCAAAAACACTAGCTGTTTGGGGCAACTGTAAATAGGGTCTATCTAGATAAAGATTTAGTACTGCAGACCTTAGAGACAGTGTCAGGACATGAGAGGAAATGGGGTCTTTTGCAGTTCCCTCCCTTGGAATAACGGATCTCTTCGAAGCTTCCTTTTTGATCCTGGATTCCCAGTCTTCTGAGCCCAAGTGAAACCTTATCAGACTGAAACGTACTCTAATTTTTCCCTAGCAGTCACTTAAAGTGACATTGCATTTTCTTTATTTTTCTTGTTCCGTGGTAATTGGTGACTAAACACATATGCAGCACATTCCAGCAGGAGTAATATAACTTTTTTTTTTCATGTTATCTGTTTAACAAGTAATGGGCTGTCCCAACACTCCATCACTCTAAGAAGTGTAGGCCAACAAAAGTTATTAAATTCCACCTTCTCACCCATATCTAAGAATAGGAAGGGTAAGCCTAGTGTTTCCCCAAATTATAATGAGTTCAAAGTAAGACCTTCCTCTAACTTGTTACATGGAGTCACACTGGTTCTCTCTAATAACGGGTGCATGTTGCTCTCCCTACAATTTTGGAGAGTTCTTAATGATTGCTTCAGAGTGAACATGGCTACTAACCTACAAAAATGCTATTTAAACAAACTTGTAAAATCTTCCTCTTCCTTCATACTGCTAACAGTCTCTACTTGCTACTTTGCTCCCCAAATCTTTCCCTCAAGCAGTACCAATTGTGTGCCAAAGATCACCTTCCCTTCTCTTTTCTGCACATGAATAACATACAACCATCTTCCCTCCCCTGTCTCATCTTAACATGTTGCAGAACTACTGAGGACATTCTCCTCAGAGCTTGTAAAACAACAGCTAACACTGGGCTAATTGTCTGTGAGGTGACAACTGCTCCATCTAAATGTCTGCAAAACATCTCAGTAAGTCTCTTCAATTAACAAAGTCAAGTATGATTGATTTAATTTTCACTTCAGAGTTCTTCTCAGAAGAATTGGTTCAGGTGTACCAAACAAGGCATTTATTGAAACAGAATAGGTAAGGATTAAATGATCAAACTCTTTTTAAGTCCTCTATTAATTAAGACTCAAGTTATCCTCTGTGGTAGAAAAATCTATCTTTGCCTACTGTCAAGGTCTGAGGAAGAAATAAGCCACATGAATTGGACAAGATCCCACCGAAAGCACCTGGCACAACTGGAAATTCAAATTACTCCAATTCCAAAACTCCTTATGCTCCTTCCATGAAAAAGCTGTTGTACTTCCATTCATTATTTTTCGCTAAATATTTGTATTTTTTTTAATATGATGACTGCCATTTCCAGTCAGAGAGAGCAAGGTACTGTCACTGAAGCAGCTCTCTGAACCTTCTTTAGAGGAAGAAAATGTAAGAACAGTACTTCAGAGCAATGCAGAATAGGAGGCTTAGGGTTGTTAACCTGATACTTGGTGTGATTGTATCAGGACAGTCCAGGTTTAGAAAGCTCAGATAAGCTAAAATTGGTAACTTCGATATTTTTGTGACTTTATGTCATCATCCATAATGCTACCAGATAGCAAAACATTATACATGATGACATAACACCTGGAGAAAGCATTATGCTTATCAAAAGGCTGTGGGTTTAGCCAATTCAGTTCAAGAGCTAGTGAGCATTTCTGAGCTTTTAGCCAGGCTCTATCAGGTCTGGTTATTACCTCTGTCCTTTTTCTGGCAAGCTGCTCCAAAATAAGAAGAAAATAATGCAGCTGCATTGTCTATCCTATGCAAAAGCTTTGCAAGGGCTTAATAGTTTGATGCACAACAGAAAAGACACAGGTCGCTGTTGTCTGTTAAACCATGACCTTGTGAAGGTAACTAAAAAGAAACCTAAAAAAAAATAAAAATCAGACTGCCCTGCCTTCACAGACCTCTGCCTTTTGTGTGCAGGCAGCTATAAAACATGTCAGGGAAGCCACAACACTGCTAACAAGAGACAGTGGAAGAAAAGTTGTCTCTCGTTTAGAAAAATCCCAGCACATCTACTGTAGACACTCCAAGTCAGTGACCGTTTAGTCAGAAGTTTCAACTGACTCCTTAAATTCACCATCTCGGGGGCCTTGCTGCTTAATAAAGACTACGGGGTGTTGAGAAGCACAGTATATTATTTCATTAAGTGCTTTTCGGGAGAAGGGGATTTAGAAGTAAAACTGCTGGCTTTGTGTGGCAAGGTTATGACCTTTGACAACTTTGGAGCTTATCTCTTTCATCTTCCCACTCCCCTGAGACCCCGAACTTGCGGAGGGATGGAAGTGGGTAAGCCGGGGCCAGACAGAGTCCAGCATTGTTGTGGGGCTGCCTCCTCTCCCTCTCCCTCTCTCCCCTTCTCTCTCTCTCCCTCTCCCTCTTGCTCTCTCTCTTTTTTTTTCCCCCTAAACAAAACAGATCTGAACTGAGCCAAGGAAACAAAAATGTATTGTTCCTCGCAGATGGAAGCGAGTGTCGCCTAGGTAACCAGATTAATCTCCTTTTTCTCTCCCTTCCTCTCTTGTAGTGCGGTAATCGGTGGGCTCTTTTCACAAAAAAGCCAGCCTCAAAGCTGGGGCTCTAACTAGGTTCCTAATTAGCTGCAATTTACAATGAAGACAACATGATGAGATAATAGAAATTTGCAAAATAATGACATACCTCAGCAAAATATTCCTCCTCCTAAGAACCATTTTTATACAAAAACAATAAAGAGGGCCCTTCTAAAGCAAAGCTGGAAAATGGTGGTGTATTATGTGACACAGAACATTATTGTTCGCCTCTTGTTCCCCCAATCAACAGCTTATTGTTTGGCATCTTAAATAAAAATGACTCAAATACAGGCCACATAATGATCTCCATTGCGCTAATACACTGTATATACAGAGTAGTCAAAAATGTACCCAAGCCAAGGCCAGTGGGGCTGATAAAGTACCAGGGCCCAGAAAGGTAATTTACAATACAATGCACTAACTATTATTACTGGTCTTAATCACACATATCTTTCTGATTTCTGTCAGGATGCGCTCTGACATCAAAAAAGGGCACCCGAACAGGGGGCAGCTAGTTAATGAAATATGATGGATCGCATTTGTTTTCATGTGGTGGTTAGCTCAAACGAAGCAGCCTCCAGACTGTTAGCCAACAGTCTTCTCTTGTGCGACATCAAAGGCTCCCATTGACGCGGGGGGGGGTGAGGGAGGGCGCGGGAAGGGGGATCACGGGGAGACAGCTCAGAGGGAGGAGCGCTCAGCAACTCAAAGGACCATTAATCGTAATCTTTACCTTATGTCCGAAAGGGGAGAGCAGAGAAATGTAATGGGCCAGGGCCGCCCTGCCACCGATTTCAAGGTGAAGGAGTGACAGCACCTCTACACGCAGTGGAGGAGCGGCACGGCTGCCAGGCGGCCACTGAAATTTGGCATTTTGCTGCAGAAGGGCAACTGGTCATTGCAGACACAGGGAGAACACCCCTGCTGGACTGGAGCAGAGAGGGAAGAGTTTGGGGCAGTTTCGATCTCAACAGAAGTATTTCATAAATAGCAACAGATTGTCTAAAACTGTCAAGACTAACAGCAGCAGCAAAAGTCATTCCTCATTTATTTGTGTACTCATCGCTGTTGACTGTTGCAGCTGCAAATATTCAAGAACTACTGATCAATGGATTGTGCCTTAAATAAGTGTAATGAAAGCCACTTTGAGCAAGGACAGGAAAACATTATCATGCACCCTGACCTTGTCTTCTGGTTCCTGAGTATGGCAAGAATCCTAACCTCCTTCACAGACTAATTGAAAGGAATCAGAAATGTCATATTATAGAGAGAGCAAACCAACTGCTGAAAACTGCTGACAGGGTACCTGGCTCTAGCTGTACAGCAAGGTCCTGCAACAGTTTACATTGAGGGTTAACCATCCAAAGAAGCATTATAATGCTGCTGCCATCTGTTTATACAACTTCTTTCATCTCAGGGACCTCAAAGCACTTAAATGGTATTATAAGTTTGCTGAGGAGAGCTCCTGAATACATTAATGATGAACATTGTGCTACACAAGAATAAGGAAAAGAAGGAGATTTCAGAAGTACCCCCAAAATACCCATTCTAATGACCACTGCCATGAGGTTTTTAAACAGGAGAGAGAACAGACTGGACTTTGGGTTTTAAGATGTTATTCAAAACACTCACACAAGAAACACATGGGGGTACCCATTCATCCTGAGACCCTTTGGAAGTGTAATGTGACACCTTTAAATCAATGACAGTGAACCTTCAAACAATAATTTAAAAAGAAGCATGCAGATTTAAAACACAGAATGGCACTGAAAGGAGGTTTCAAGTCTGGAATCGTGTCTGCTATAAACAAACATTCCCTGCTCTGCAGAGATTTCTAGGAAAAAGAGAACAAGGTGGACAAACACGAAGCATTCGGTCTTTAAATGGAAATAAACAACAATAAGTGATTGATGGTCAGATTCTGATGTGCTTACTCATACTTAATGCTGTTATCTCCATGCAAAGTCTGATTCAATAATAGTACTTGCAGAATAAGGTGTTATTCAGTGTAACAACACCAGAAATGGTTCTGAAAACCAAAATTATGTATAACGTACTTAAACTGCCAGTAAGGCAGCCCTGCTCCAACAAATGCTGTACATTTTCTTATCCCATTGACTTCTCCCTGCACGGGTGCTGGCAATCTACCAGAAGTATCCTGACACACAGGATCAGACAGCACCTAAGAAAAGAGCAGGAAAGTCAAGCAAATGGCTTTGAACCTGTGAACCCAATTCAGTGTAAATCCTGTGTTAACATGACTGAGCATGGAAAGAAATTAAGTCACTGGTGCTTCTTTGCCTCTACTGAAGGCCAGACCTAAAGATTTGTGTGTGTATTTATTCTTGTTTCCCAATAGTACATACATTTCTGTGGAAGACTGAACATATAGCCTGTTCTTTTCTGGCTCATCTGAAAATGCAGACCCAGTTCATGGTTTAGATTTCTAAACACAGAAATAAGCTATTACCTGGAGCATTTTTCTCCTTTAGAGCTTATACCCTACTTTTGCTTAATCTAGCTCAAGGTTTTATCACTGCATTCTTAGATAATCCTGCATGGAACAGCCACTGCATATGGACAGTTACGAAAAGCAAAAACATTGTTGCTGCCCAGTATATCCCATGCCAGACTCGGAACTGCAGCTCTGTATCTGTGGAACCTGCTATGATCAACACTGACTTGCTGTTTTACATAGAAACATTAACTCTTCCAAGCAACAGCTTCCTTCATCCATCCAACTCCCTGGATGGATGAAATAACTCAGGAAGAGTGAGCTTCCCACACCTGCAGAGCTCTATCTGATATTGAAGGCACAAAACACAAATAGAATTCAATGTATATGCAGTAACTGAAGGTTTAAGACCTTAAATATTAACCTTTTTCCATAACAATCATATCCAATGTACTGCACCATAGGAGGCCAAAACACTGGGCCTGATCCTGCAATATGAATCCTGTCTTCCTTATTTCTATTTTATTTTCAGCTAATGAAACTATTTGTGCAAATAAACGTTGCAAGGCTGGATGCTCAGTGTGTTTTCTTTCCCAGCATCCCGGGTGGCTGGCACAGGCTACATTATCCAGCATCAACCTGAGAGCATCTACACTGTTCCCCTGGAACAGCACCTGTGCCTTTGTGGCCCTGAACTGTTCTGACAATACAAATACAAACAGCTTTTGAAACATGACTCAAAGATCCTTGAGTATGAGCAAAACCTGATGTGTGACACAACTGGCTCACCTTTATTTTATTATGCTATTACCACTCCTAGGCTTTGGAGAGCTGTGTCACTCAACATATTTCTTTAGCATCTCTTATAGCCTTTAGTCTTCCTGCATTTTCTACCTCTGAACCACTATCAAACAGCAAGAAAAATTACATTAACAAATGGGTTCACGCAGGACCTAAGAAAATCCAAGCAGCTAACTTAAGTTCAGTGTTCTTCAACTCTGTTCCTCCTTCCTCTGCTCTTGCCCTTGCCCCCCGGGGGAGGTGGGAGGAATGGTTTAAATCAATAACCAAAGGCTTCAATTTTGCAAACCCTTGAGCCATTAGAGCTCTGAGTCCTCAGTGCACCCATCATAACCTCCCCCACCCCAGCACACACACACACACACACACACACACACACACACACACACACACACACACACACACACACACACACACACACACACACACACACACACACACACACACACACACACACACACACACACACACACACCACATATAAAAGAAATACTTCCAGCCTGGCATTAACAATGTTCATTCAGTGCTCTTTACTTAAAGGAAGAAAACAATTAAGTGAAACCTTGAAGTAATCTCATTCTGCCTATTTAGCCCCTTCATCCCTCAATGTGTGGTTAGTAAGTGTTGCAATCAGGGGCTAAGGCCTGCTATCATTCGGCCTTAATTAAAAAAGACACAAGCAGTAGAGCTGTGAATTAGAAATGTAACAACGCACTACCCCTGATTAATTCGAGGCTCATGTTGGATTAATAACTCCAAACAAAGAACAAAAGGAAATTGTTATGCGAATTGCAGCCCTCCCAGGCCAGACAAAGGTCAAATCACAGGATTTCAATTTCATCCGGAGTCGCTTAATCAACTCCCTCGGAAGGAAGACCATATGCAGCCCTGAAAGCTACCCATTGTAGTCGTGTTGTCACTGGACCTGAGAGACGGCACAGAGATAATCCCAACTATTCCCCATCTTTTCTCCTTCTTGGCTCTTTCTCTTTTTCAGTTTCTTTCTCAGTTGTTTAGTTTTTTTGGTTTTAAATAAATATGACAAAACCCCTTCATTAGGGCTAATGATTCAGGAATAAGGACACTGTTTGTCAGAAAGTGGCTTTTTGTGGCTGCTGCTGCATGGAAGCAGCCTGGCTCTCACTGCCCATGCAGCCATGCCCCCTCGTTTTGAGTGGGGGTCTTCCACAACAGCTGTAGCCACATACTGTGGCTGTCCTTTGGCATCATGCAGTCACAACAAACAGCACTTGGGAGGTGTGGGGGATGGGTAGAATAGGATGTGCTGCACACACTTAATGCACTGCCTACATCTTAATACTGAAGTCTTGTGGTTACGTCAGCTGAGGAAGAAGGATATTACTGCCCTGAAGACCTACCTCTGACTGAAATTAAGGCACAGAAAATAGAATTGCATCTTTTCTTGCTGTTGACCCCCAATGAAATGATGATGGAGCAAAGCAGCCTTCAGTTTTGAGGATCTAAAATACATTTTCCCTCCAGTGAGCAGACACAGAGAGTGCCCTCTACTCCCACCGAACACAACTTTTCAAGTAACTTGCATGGCAGGATCTTTCATAGGGACTGCACAGTTCATCTTACATAAAGTAAAAAAGGAAAGCCCAGGTCTCCCCAGGAACCTGCCACCTCATGCCCAAGGGCAAGTATAAATTCCTACAGAAAATGGAAAGGAGCTTCACATTGGTGATCTGGAACACAGAATCCTGAAGGACTCTGCCCATCAGCCCAGTAACAACTGTTTGCCACATGTCTGCCTGCAGCTGGCCCAGCCTGGATGGTGCAGGTAGTCTCTCTCTCTCTGCCAGATCCCTAGTGTTTATACACAACATTTAAAAGGCATGCTGGAACTTCTTATGGTGGGTTTTTTTGGTTACATATTCTGTGATAACAACACAGTTAGAACCAAATTTGCTTCCTCCAGGAATCATCTCCAGCAAGGGGCTAAGAGCCAACATTTCCCTTCCTGCAGACCTCTTTGCTTAACTCAAATTTCTCTTGATTTACATGGAAATACGATACAAAGATTTAAGAACAGTCCTCTTTTATTCTCAAATTCTGGTCCCAAGCACATTCTGTGTATGCATTCATTACTGTAAGGATTGCTGACAAATGCACCATGGCTCTCTGCCTTGATTTTGCCAAAAGACATGCCTTAAAGCCCAATAAAACTACTAAAAACCTGGTACTGGTTCCTGGCACTGCAGCAGTAGTTTCAAAACCTGAAGGCAACAATGAATAAGGGTTAGGATTCACATATCAAAACACCTTGGGAAATGCAGATTATGTAGAAATCTCTTACCTGTGTTAGGCACTGGAATAAAAGTGCAGGTCACTCGGTGAATTTAAAAGAAGATCCTGTTTTGACTTTCAGCTTGGGATCATCTCCACTCAATTCTGTCACAAACTACAATTGTTCCTCTTTCCAAGGGGCTGCTTACACACCTGCTGTCTCTGAATTAGCTGTTGATGAAGGGGAAGAAGTGGTTTGTGAATTGCCCCATTCTGAAGCCCTTTCCCACTCAGAAATACATGCCAGCTTTAAATACTAACCCAGTAAATGACTATTCAATTTCTCTGATGCTTTCCTTTTAAGTATCTGTTAACTTTTACTTTACATATTGATTTCTAGTGTGCAACTAAAAATTAAGATGAAATACCTACTGTGCCATGGAAAAGGAGAGTCACATACTCAGAAACCCTTTTGCCTCTGTCATTAAACCCAAATTACATGGAATGCAAATTCTGTTAGACATAAATCCCTCAAATGTTCCACCAGCTTCAAAATGCAAGTGTAATTTTTGAAATCTCTTGCTATTAGAAGCACAGTAACAAATGAATTAATGTGCACTACCAGTTATTGTAGCTACTTCTACTCTTCAGGGCAAAAGTAAGAGCTAAGCTTTAAATGTGCAGCTCAAAAACTTAAGCCCAACTTATTTGTCTGTAAAAGAAGGTAACCTGTGTGCACATCCCAGTAGGAAGAAATAGGAGGGCAAGCTTGTCCCTTTCCACTGTACCTAATACAAGTGCTGTGGAGAAGTTCTTCATCTCCTTGTCCCTAAGAGACAGCACTCTCTTGGAAAAATCCCCCGGCTTTATAATAAATTCTGAACTTGAAGTTATTATCTGATATGAAACAATATTTCATTGCATATAGATAAGTGGCAGTAGCCTTTGAGTATAGTCAAAGACTTTACAGTCCTTGACTGTAGGGGTGATGGTGGACAAGAAGGTCAACATGAGCCAGAAATGTGTGCTTGTAGCTCAGAAAGCCAACCATGTCCTGGACTGCATCAAAAGAAGTGTGGCCAGCAGGTCAAAGGAGGTGATTCTCTCCCTTTACTTGGCTCTCATGAGATCCCACCTGGAGTGCTGTGTCCAGTTCTGGAGCTCCCAACACAAGAAGGACATGGATCTCATGGAGAAAGTCCAGCAGAGGGCCATGAAGATGATCAGAGCTCCTCTCCTACAAGGACAGGCTGAGAGAGTTGGGGCTGTTCAGCCTGGAGAAAAGAAGGCTCTGGGGAAACCTTATAGCAGCCTTCCAGTACCTGAAGGGGCCTACAGGAAAGCTGGGGAGGGGCTTTTTACAAGGGCTTGTATTGAGAGGACAAGGGGTAATGGATCAAAACTGGAAGAGGGGAGGTTTAGGTTAGACATTAGGAAATTCTTTAGTGAGGGTGATGAGACACTGGAACAGGTTGCCCAGAGAAGTTGTGGAAGCCCCATCCCTGGAAGCGTTCAAGGCCAGGTTGGACAGGGCCCTGAGCAACCTGATCTAGTGGGAGGAGTCCCTGTGCATGCAGGGTGGTCAGAACTAGATGATCTTTAAGGTTCCTTCCAACTCAAACCATTCTATGATACGATTCTATGATAATAACTCCATTGTAAAAATCTTTGCTGGGAAACATTCTGCAGCACTTTTTGGAAAGTTACTCTCCAGTGTTGGTATTAATTTATGTTATTTCTGTACAGCAAGCAAAGGGCTCACTTTCATAAAATCCAAATGGACTCCCCTCAGGCTGCACACTAGCATCCAGCAACACTGCTTTACACAAAGCTTCAACTTTTTGCATCAACTGAATATTGAAGAATTTCAGCTTTCATGTGCAAAGTTTGTAGCCTTCAGTCAGTCTAACAAGGGCAAGACTGGCCACACATTTCCATTGTATTCTAATTATTCAAGAACAAATATGAGGCTTTCTTCAACCATTAGGACACATTCATGTATTTCAGGGCCTAATTTCATAGCCCTGGTCCTCAAGCCCACGAGATGTTATTACTCCTCTCAGTACAGGCATGTACATCTCACTGATCTGAGGATGGTGTGCAAATAAACTCAAGACAAAATCTGATGTGTCAAAAAGAAAGAGCTCAGTATTTGGTTACCACAGTGACACCCAGTGCTATTGTAAAACAAAAAAGACAGGTCTTTTCTGCTTTATAGAGAAGAAGGCCAGGGCAGGTGGGTATTGGGGCATCTGCTCCACTCCCAACTCAAATGTCAGCACAGGACATGTAGCCAGCAGTTCCTGCATTTGTATCAGATGAAAATTAGCTCCAGATCTGCTGAGGATGTTGAGGAATTTAAGTGCCTGCTGACCCAACCAGACCCTACTGCCAATTTTAGCACACACGTTCTGCATCTTGAAATCAAACGTTGCCCACCTTCATAGCTCCTGCATATGCTGCTGAGAAAAGCAAATTCTCTTAACTCTTGGCTGGTGACACATGTAGCCTATAATCTTCCTTTACCACTTCCACACAATTCCTGTCTTCTCTGATGCTGCTGTGCTGAGGCAGATGGGAAGACAAGGCAAGCTCTAGCTAAGCTATCCCAGGGGATCAGCAGACTGCCCTGTACTTTCTGCTAACCCTCAGAACTGAAGGCAGCTTAGAGTCTGTCCCATTCTCCTCACTTCTCTCAGCTCTGTCTCCAAAGACCAAAGGGGCCTATGAATTTTTATAAATCCCAAAGCATCAACAGCAGGCAAGCATTTAAAGTTGTCCTCAACTTCATTTGCATTCTTCTTTTCAGTAACCATCTCAAAATGGTGCACTCATTTCTTCAAGCAAAGAAACCAATAAGCTTATCTGATTTTACTTGACCTTTTTTCCAATCCTGTTCCTTTACTTAGAAGCTGCCCTTTTCTCTTCCCTTCCACTCAAACAAGCCACTGGTGAGAGACATTCCTCCTCTGCATCTCCTACCAGTTGCGCAATAGCTTTCATGTATCTCTACCTCTCTGACCCTTCATGTCCTTTCAAATAACAAAAAAGAACATTTTCTTATCTTGCTACGAACTGGGAACACTTACCACTTCTATTGCAATATAACCCACAAAGTTACTCATGTCTATAAAGCAGTCCAGAAGAAAAAAAAAAAAAGCAAGAAAAAAAAAAGCATAAATATGCTTTTCTGCCAAATTCCAAGTGACAATTAGAACTACAGTTTTCCAGTGGTTAGTACTGCAAACTATACTGTACATGAGCAGCTGTGTCAAAAGATTAAATATGATGCGACATGCAGAGGAAACCAGTTATGTCAAGCACATTTGTCTCTCTCCAAAAAACCCCTACTCAAGCAACCAAAGATAAAGTGGGTTCTTGTATTCAACTTACCCAAATGCCACTTGAGTTAGAAAGATAAAATCAGAATACAGCAAATTAGGTTACATTTCTGGATAATTTTTCTAAAGAAATCCAGCACCTTTGCTTAACCCCAACTTTAAGAACTGCACACCACTGTGAGAGCTGCTGGGCAGCTGCTGTGCTCCCTCTCAGAGGTGGCTGCTCCTCAGTACTGGCTGGTGTGAAGCAGGGCAGGATATGCAATCCTTATTCTTACAAAGCTGTTCAATATATGTGGTCCCACTGATATAAATAGGAAAAAACGTACTGTAAAAAAAAAAAAGTAGTGCAGGAGAACATTCACCTTTGTGCAATAAAACCACACAGCAAATATACACAGTCTAAGCCCAGTAGAAGTTACTTCCCATGAAGCCCATGCAACAGCCACCAACATAACTGCACAGATTATCTGTTCTTAGTTTATCGAAAAACTAGAGTAATGTCTTGTATCTTTGGTAATATGACTATTGGCTAATTTTTTTTTTTTATTATTTTTTAACGGAATAAATAAGTTTAGTGAGGAAATATTGTGGGAAAAGTTTTTCCTACTTAAAAAAAAAGTTCATCAAACAAAAAAAAATATTGAGAAAATATTTCAATTTTGACAAAATTTCCATGACAGCTCAGACACACAGAAGACAAGTCCCAGCTGTTATAGAGTCTGGAACTCCAAATCAGGCAGAACAGAAAATTCACCTGTTTCCCACACCACCACTACCACCATAGGTCCTGGAGTCTAATGGCGTCTCAGGAATTTCACAGTATCTTTGGAAGATATCTTTTTCATTCCAAGACTATTTATTTATTTATTTTCATTTTCGGCCAGTTTTAATGGTAACTACAGGGATGGAAAATTACTGTTCTAAATCCAGAAATACAGGAAGTTTTCCTTTTAAGTCACTAAAAGAAACTTCCTTGTAAAAGAAACTACAATACTTTTACAAGGTGGTCTGGTGGTCTTACCTAATTCTTTGTTACTATGATAAGAAATTACACTAAGGAGTAAGGTCAAGAGTCTGCCAATGTTACCTAAAAAGAAAGAGCCTGGGAAGAGGTTCCAGAAGCTTCACAGAATGAGATCCCATGGAGCCTTATTTAATTTTTTTTTTCTTTTTCTTGTGAAATCTTTCTCCTTTGCTTTGATGCCTTTGATTGAAAGGTATTGTGTAGGTGACTCACGTTTGTGCTGCTCAGGAGCACAAGTGCCAACAAAAGCCAAAACATACAATTTGGTATATTTGCTTGCTGACTAAACACTTTTTCTTATATCTTTCTTTGCTTGGAGGGTAAATTGTTAGTTTAAAGCTGAATGACTGCTTCAGTAATTTGGGTAGCAGACTATTGGTACAGTGTGATAATTAAGGGATCTTAGTTCTTAAACAATGCTGATAAAACAGAAATTCCTCTCCCTTTTTTTCTGGATTACCTTTAGAACTGAAATCAGAGTGCACTAAATGAATAATAATTTGCACCTTCTGTGAATGACAGAAGATTGAATCAAATTTTAACTAGACTCTATTTGTAAATCCCTCAGGATGACATAATTACTATTCAACACATACCTTAATTAGCTGTACACATCTATTTCATAGTATTTAACAAGTTTAAGCAGCCTTTATCGTCTGTTGAATAGATGTTCCATTCTTAAAAAAAGGTGAAAACAATCCTGAATTTCATAAACTGGAAGAAGTCAAGAAATGGCCTAGAAATTGCTGTTTCTATAGTAAAATATTTCTTTTTTTAGCATATTTAATTTTGTTTCCAATTCACTAATGATGCAAACAATTGATAATGCACCAGTGTGAACTGCTGTTGCTGCTGTTTATTTCCTTCTGATGAAAAAGATCACAGTTGCACAGTCTGGTGAAAAAAAATCCCCTCAAACATTTGCACAGAGTTTGAAATTAATGTACCAAGATGGGACACAGTTTCTTTCTACTGGTTTGGATTACAATGCGACCTCACCTCTAGGAAGCACTAGTCCTTTCATTGCTCTATCATGGCTCAGCAACAGGCTGAAATTTGGCAAGCCATCACTTTAGGTGAAGCCAAAGAATTAGCATTTGAGACCTTGATCCTCCTGTGGTGTAAAAAGCAGGTACTTGTGCACACGCAGAGGATGTCCTTACAGGTCTGCAGAGCCACAGGGCTCAGGCTCAGCTCCTGCATTGCCGGCGGCCTTGGCAAAGGCTGGGCTGGGCAACCCTGCCACGAGCTCAGGCTGGGCACCAAATTGCAAGCACAACCTTCCCTAAAATGCTCCTCAGCTTAATTTTGCTGACAACAAAAGCAAACCAGGACGACAATGATTATGTGCAGACACAGATGCACGCAGTATGTTTTCATTCTTTTGTCAAACTGCCCCAAGAGAGATTAAAACATTTACTTAAGTACTTAGTTTATACTCTAAGTCATCTGCTTTCTGTGCTCCTTAACATTTAATGCAAAAGATAGCTGGATGTTCAGCACAACTCATTGTTCCCAGGGCCAAATTTAAATGAAGATGCTCAACACATGGGGAAACGACAGAGGCTGAGACGAAGGGGGTGTTGGGGTAAGAGGGAAAGCAGGACTAGAAGTCCTTTACTCTCCCAGGCACCTTGGCTTCATTGGGACCAGAAAGAAGCCAAGACCTCCACAGTTACACAAAGCAACACTGTCAGGACCCAGCAACTAAGAGCATGGGGAAAGGGAAAAACCACACAGAATTAGCTACATACCTTTAGGACAGAAGAAACTGCACAACTCAAGGAGAGGACTGATAGTCTGAAGGATATTTTAGGTACTACCTCTCCCAACCACCCAAAAGTTATGATTCCAGGACTAAAATTCATAAGATTTGCCATAAATAGTGATGCCTAGGAAAAAAAAAAAAAAAAAAAAAGGCAAGCTAAACTGTACACAAATGCCTTCCAATGCATCTGAGATCCTTTTGGTTTTATTTTTCTCTTACTTCTTTAGGGTGCTTCTGTGTCATATTTTTTACATTTTCAATGCAATTCATTGCAGAAAAAAAATTACTTTCACAGAATTGGAGGTAGAAATTCTTAAACATTGATGGAGTCTCAGAACAGGGCTTTAGAAGACACATTACATATTGTAAGCTTTATGATAAAATTGCAGACATGGTGTTGGAAGACTAATCTGTTTTGTCACTTAAACAGAATTGAGTAAATAACAAACAAAAAAACCCACACTTATTCAATCAGGAATTCTTCTCATTTCATAGTTATGTTTCTTCCAGTGTGTATGGTGAAACTGTAAATACCCAATCATTAAAAATGACAATATAAGGATCACCCTATATAAATCTGACCTCTATCTTTTTCAGCAGATTTAGGGGTGGAGAAAGAAAAATAAAAGGTGGTGCTGTGGGGGGATATTTATGCCAAGATGCTTTATATCTTACCAGCACCTTCCGTTGCTCCTAAGTTTCAGCCTAGCCTTGCACTGGTCTCAGCTGTAGTAACATTCCCAACAAGAAAATGTAACTGAGTCACCAACATTTCTGGAAACAGTACAGGTTAGAGCCAACATCTGCAAATCCATTTTAAGTATCATAAACTTATTGGAAGTCAGTGCAGGCTGGGAGCAACAGGCTGCTCTGCTCTCATTGTGCCATCCTATAAACGAACCAGGCTGCAATCTCCTGTGGCAGCATCTGTCCCTGAGCAGCCTGCAGGTTACTCCCTGGACAGCACACTGCCGGAACCTCATTTTGAGGTGACAAAAAGATGGACCTCATGTTGCTGCACTGCATATCTATCTTCGAGTCATTACCCTGGAAAAGAGAAAAGCTATTTGTACTCTCCCCAGTAAACTTGCTCTTCTTGATTCTCCTAACATTACAATGAGACTTTCCTGTCTATCGTTTCAGTCACGTGTTGTGTATTGGAAAACATTGCAAACCACAAGAAGCAAAAATTCAGCCATATGTAATTACTACATAGCATTATAATAGTGCTGGATACTCTCTAATTACACAGAGTAGTGTTGATATGCATATAAAAAAACCCCACATCGATTACCCGATATAACATACTGGAAAGTGAAGTAGTTTGAGCTCAGCCAGTTACCCAGGAAAAACTACAGGAGGCCAAAGAGAGATTTACAATTCTTTTCCACTTAAATGACATCACTGTGAGGAAACATGCATTTTGATGGAGTGTATTATAGAAGAATTTTGTGAGAGTTTAAGAAAACATGACAGGAGATCCAAGCAGCAAAGACATGTGATTTTAAGAGTCCTAAAAAGGACAGTAGTAGTACCAGTTCACATGAACCACCCACTATGTTTGGTCATAACTGAATCCTACTGCCTTACAGTACTTATACTATATTATTTATTTGTATTGTGTATTATTTACATTGCAGTATCCCCCAGCAAGGCCCCCAGGAAACCCTGTAGGAGTATTTTCATGTTTGGCTGATTAGTTTTGCATCTGCATAAAAATATTTGCCTTGTTGCCTGAAACCTTCACTTCGGTGCAGAAATGCACAAAAAGCAGGAAATAAATCAGATCTTTCTGCTTTCCATCTACAAGTTAATAAAAAATGTTTATATAACTGACTTATAATAATTAAAGATGAAGTTTTTAATATGAAGAATATATTGAAGTGACAGTGTGCCACATTTCTGAAAGCACTTTTGTCTAAGTTCTGCTTCAGCGTTCTGTGCCAAGTAACTGAAAACCTGTTGAGTGGAGAGCATGGACACCTGAGCCATCAATAGCCATTTCAAATTTAACTTAATATCTCTGTGGAATACATGACAGTAAAAATCAACTAAGATTATATTTGTTGTGTATTGCTGTGATTTCACCACAAAGGCAACAGCACTTAAATGTAAAACCCATTCTGTGGGTAACACATGGGGAAAAAACCCCCACATATGTGCGCCTCCAGAAGAAAGAAACTTTGACAAAAACATCAAGTCTGCAGTGCTGTTTTTCCTTATCATGAATTACTGTAAGTGGAGGTATTGTCTCTACATACTGCATGTTGGCAGAACCACCATTCATTCTTGTGTAAATAATGTGGGATAGCATTATACAAATTGCAAATATGGCACTTAATTTTATTAAAGTAAACAACTGATGCAATAGCAGCTACAGCAAAATTGGGCTGGTAAATAGGTTAATTTTAATCAAACTTTTCCTTGATCCTTTCTGACAGTTAATAAAGATAGTATACAAAAGCCATACACTGAATGACTGTCTATGCTAATTATGTTGTTCCAACCCATTTCAATAGGGTGGAATGAGTCTCTACAATCCTACAGTAGGAAAGGCAGACACAACTAAGTCAGCTAAGTGATCTAAGTGATTTGCCTTTATTATTTCCTTTGAGAGAATCTGAAAGAAGAATTCCTGGACTTTGATTAATTCAGACTTGGAACATCAGGATGACTGGATGGAGAACTCAAATATGGACTACAAAAGCCATACACTGAATGACTGTCTATGCTAATTATGTTGTTCCAACCCATTTCAATAGGGTGGAATGAGTGAGTCTCTACAATCCTACAGTAGGAAAGGCAGACACAACTAAGTTAGCTAAGTGATCTAAGTGATTTGCCTTTATTATTTCCTTTGAGAGAATCTGAAAGAAGAATTCCTGGACTTTGATTAATTCAGACTTGGAACATCAGGATGACTGGATGGAGAACTCAAATATGGACGAAAGAACAGAAGAAATGGACTCTTACCAGACATTTGCTCTGGTGGTCTTGAGCTGACAGGCGTTATCCTATTCTCCAAAATTAAAAAAGCTCCAAGTGGGAGTTGCCATGCAGTGGGGAAAAAATGTGAAGGGCATATTTGGGATCTGGTAGGCAGAACATATCTGAAAAAAATTTGGTCCTAAGTCCCAAAGTACAGCAGATCTGTGCTCTGATTAGCTTACATTCATCCAAACCTTCTTCTGTGCCCTTCTGTGCTTAGATTAGGCTGCACACACAACCTATTTTCTATTTATGCAACATCTGCTCTGCTTTGAGATTGTGAGCAAGAACATTTCCAGGCTTCAAAGCAGGATGAGATTACAGACTGGCAAACTGAGCTGGATAAAACAAGGCTGGAGCCACAAGGTTTACGTTCAACTCAGATCGATTTAGATTCAAAAAATGTCTCTATTTTGCTTTAACATAAGTAATTTCCCACATTTATACCTCCTTGCAATTTCCAGAAGGAAAGGAAACAGAGTGCTTAATTAGTAAAAGTTCATGTAGTGCTGTTCTCTCACATGACCAGAGTGCCAAATCTTGTGGATATCATGTGTAGTGCCATAATTAAACTTTCATCCCTGATTATTCAGAGCTTGGAGAGTAATCTAAGCCTTGTCATCCAGACAGTGATGTTCTCTTACCGCTGGAATGAAGAAGGGAGTCTGGTAAGAAAGAAGACACCCAAGTACAATGACAGTACAAAAAATGCTCACCTTGCGGGAAGATTTCAGGGGTCAAGAGGGGAAAGAAGCTGCAGTGCTGTGGAAGTACAGGGAGATGGTGGGGAGAGCTATGCAGGATCCCCTGGAGATGACCTGTTCAATGGATGAGGGAGGGGTGGGCTCTATTTTTCCCTAAAGAGCAACCAGGGACGTTTGTGGTAATGTCTACAGTAAAATTAACACTGGTTCCTGTGAAAATCATCTATGTGGGTAGTAAGACATTTGGTCTGCAGCAGTGACAGCCACTTCATTTGGAAGATTTTTTTATTTTTTTTTTTTAATAGCAACAGGCAAGAAGTTAAACACCTGACCAAGATGAGAGTCTCAGGGCTGACTGACAGGACCACAGAGCACTTATGACCTTCCCTCTTACATCTCGCACTCCCTAGCAAAGTACATGTGAACCAAGGGGACGCTGACAGTTCAACAGCCCCACCGATACTCTGAGAGCCCACAAGCTCACCAAAAAAACCTCAACCACACAAGCTGGCCAGAAATATAGTGGTTTACCAGTTTGATTATCCAAATACTTCCAGCCGAGATCAGTCGAATAATAGTTCACTGATAGACTTAAAAAAAATAAAAAATCAAAATTAAATAAATTCCACTTTACTTGGCCATGATTGAGGATTTTTTCCTATCCTTGAAGGAGGCTGCAAGACAAGGAATGCCATTCAGCTAATAGGGACTGGCTGCATCAAAAAGCAGCCGGGATTTCTCCCTCTCCCCATTCTTCCCCTCCCCAACACAATAGGCCTGAAAACAAAAGACAGATTATTAGGTTTAAGTATGTAGCCCATTCTCCACATACCCTTTCCCCCCTCCTCCCACCCCTTCTTCAGCACATCTGGTAACCATGTGTGGCAAGTGCTAATGAAGACTTTCCTGAGCGAGCTACAATTAGTTCCGACTGCTGTTTGCCTCTCTCCGCTATACGGAGGACAAAAACCAACACAAAACAAACCAAAATCTTCCCTTCACTGTTCCTGAAACCTCCTCCTGCCCTTGGGATTCCCTCTCCTCACCATGCTGCTGAAATTAAAACAAAAAAAAAAGTGTCAGCAAATACTGTAAGGCTCTCTTCTGCTGGTTTTTTTTTTTTCTTTTTTTTTTCTTTTCCTTTTTTTTTTTTAAATCAGCATTTTATTCATTTTGATTGAACACGACAGGCAGGCAACAGTGTTTCTATGATCCTGTCTACAATAGAGAATTGTTAAACAGATGTCCATTTTTTTTTTTTTTTTCCTTCTAGCCTGGCAATATTATACACGTAGCAGTTTTATCTGCTTGAGCAGATCAAATTTGTGTGTGTGTGTGAGCGTGTGTTGCCATTTGGAGTGATTAGAATAAGCAGCACAGAGGCAAGATGTATTGTGCACAATTAAGCCCATCTCCAGACCGCACATTTTTTGTTTACTCTTGGTCTCTTCTCCCCTTCCCAATCAAGCTACTAATAGAGCTGTTTCAAGTTTCAACAAGGACCACATTAACTGCTGATCTCCACACGAAACAGAAAGCCAAACCCCAGCCTCTCCCCAAGATCTAAGTGCCAGCCTCCCAGTCCTCCTTTCCATTTCCCTCTGAAACTGCCTTGGCCCTCCACCTTCGAAATTCCTAATGATTCCCCCCAGTAGATGCTCCCAGCCTAACGTAAAATTTCACAGTGTGAGACTTTACATATTCTTTGTCATTTTTCTTAGCTATGTCACACAACTTGATTGCCACTGACCAACCCCTACTTGAAAGTATGTTCCCACTAAACAAACAATCCGCATAATTGCTGCAGAAGTGATGATATCTGCATACACGATATTCCAATTATACCTTATTCACGCAAAAAAATGCCTATGACCCTCCTACACCTTTTGAACAGCACTGTATATTGAAATGCAAAAAAATAAGTTCTAAAAGCAGAACAAAAGCAAAACTGATTCTTTAAAAGGAGTTATTCTGTTAAAATACACATGTATCTACTTGCCAAATGATTTCTCGGAGAAGATGATAGGCTGGGGTAATGCGGGGAGGGAGGAACAAAAGGGGTTTTAATCACGGTTCGGATTAAAGAGTTGTATAACAATTGCTCTCCCTCCAGGCTTATATACTGTACGCGCTCACTGTAAATGATCAGCATTTAAAGAAACAAAGTGCACCATGAAGCACTTAACATAAAGACAGCTGTATATACATTAACAGTATATTAATCAAAAGACACTGGGTATCTTTCTAACTCATTATAGCAGCACTTACGCACACAGGACTGACAGCCAAAGCCAGGCAAGGATGTAGCGTCTCCCTTAGCCCAATTTTAAGCACATAAAACCCACACAAATTAAAAAAAAAAAAAAAA
>NW_009954185.1:4384925-4386194 GCF_000747805.2 Chaetura pelagica | reverse complement strand
TTTTTCTTTTTTCTTTTTTCTTTTCCTTTTTTTTTTTTTAAATCAGCATTTTATTCATTTTGATTGAACACGACAGGCAGGCAACAGTGTTTCTATGATCCTGTCTACAATAGAGAATTGTTAAACAGATGTCCATTTTTTTTTTTTTTTCCTTCTAGCCTGGCAATATTATACACGTAGCAGTTTTATCTGCTTTTCCAGATCAAATTTGTGTGTGTGTGTGTGTGTGTGTGAGCGTGTGTTGCCATTTGGAGTGATTAGAATAAGCAGCACAGAGGCAAGATGTATTGTGCACAATTAAGCCCATCTCCAGACCACACATTTTTTGTTTACTCTTGGTCTCTTCTCCCCTTCCCAATCAAGCTACTAATAGAGCTGTTTCAAGTTTCAACAAGGACCACATTAACTGCTGATCTCCACACGAAACAGAAAGCCAAACCCCAGCCTCTCCCCAAGATCTAAGTGCCAGCCTCCCAGTCCTCCTTTCCATTTCCCTCTGAAACTGCCTTGGCCCTCCACCTTCGAAATTCCTAATGATTCCCCCCAGTAGATGCTCCCAGCCTAACGTAAAATTTCACAGTGTGAGACTTTACATATTCTTTGTCATTTTTCTTAGCTATGTCACACAACTTGATTGCCACTGACCAACCCCTACTTGAAAGTATGTTCCCACTAAACAAACAATCCGCATAATTGCTGCAGAAGTGATGATATCTGCATACACGATATTCCAATTATACCTTATTCACGCAAAAAAATGCCTATGACCCTCCTACACCTTTTGAACAGCACTGTATATTGAAATGCAAAAAAATAAGTTCTAAAAGCAGAACAAAAGCAAAACTGATTCTTTAAAAGGAGTTATTCTGTTAAAATACACATGTATCTACTTGCCAAATGATTTCTCGGAGAAGATGATAGGCTGGGGTAATGCGGGGAGGGAGGAACAAAAGGGGTTTTAATCACGGTTCGGATTAAAGAGTTGTATAACAATTGCTCTCCCTCCAGGCTTATATACTGTACGCGCTCACTGTAAATGATCAGCATTTAAAGAAACAAAGTGCACCATGAAGCACTTAACATAAAGACAGCTGTATATACATTAACAGTATATTAATCAAAAGACACTGGGTATCTTTCTAACTCATTATAGCAGCACTTACGCACACAGGACTGACAGCCAAAGCCAGGCAAGGATGTAGCGTCTCCCTTAGCCCAATTTTAAGCACATAAAACCCACACAAATTAAAAAAAAAAAAAAAAAGGGGG
>NW_009954185.1:4365032-4384431 GCF_000747805.2 Chaetura pelagica | reverse complement strand
GAAAGGGAGCAGCGGTGGAGGGGGGGGGGAAGCACAAGACTTCCTAATTTGAGGGCCTCTTTTTGGACAAAAAATATTGCTTCATCTCCATCTAATGTTGTTTTTCTCTGCATCAAGCACAGAGCAAAGCTGTTGCACTCCTAGCAATATTTTTCTATAAAACATAAATTTTACACTTTAAAAAAAAGGCTAATTTTACTAGTAATGAATACCAGTAATAACTTAATGAGTCACCGCAGTACACACTTTAAGGAGGAGCTGGTGCTAATGCGTGAATAATTATTGACACAATTAAGTGCCCAACACTGGGCCTGTTAAACTGCTGCTGGCACGTGAGAGCTCCTTAATGGCTCCACGGTATTGTACAATGACCCTAAAAGGTTTTAAAGTGCAGAGAGCTCCCCTTTGCTACTGCAAGGGATCCCCAGATCTCAAATCAGTTCTCCCACCAGATAACACTGAATTGCCAAGGATTTACATCCCATGTGGGGTTTTGCCCTGTTGCTGGGCTGAATAATTAGCTATTTACCGATTCAGTAAACAGTAAGCTCACCCTTTGACCTGCCTTGGGATAGACTGTCTGGTCCGTAACCCTGCCGGGGGCTTCCGCCTGCCTAATGGCTGCTCTGTCAGCTGGGACTGCTGCTGGAAACCCGGCTGCTCCCTTCCCACCAGTGGCTCTGAAGTGCAGGAACCCAGTGCCATGCCAGCCATCAACTTAGTGGCTGGGGACAGGGATCAGGAATTAAATCTACAGCTCATCTACAAAAACTGGCTTGGAATCGAAAAAGAGCCCTCTGGATGTATCTGACAGACCCCACCACACACATGCATCCATCCTGAAATGCTTGAGCCCCCTTGGCTCAATTGCACACACTCAGCTTCTCTCTTTTTTACAACATGTGCAAACGTACAGAAGTCCCAATTAAACACAAACCAAAACTTGGGCCCTGCTGTGCATACCACACTTATCTCCAGCAAGTCCAGCAGAATCGCTGGAGATATTTGCAGGTTTCCAGCAGAGATATTTGCGAGGCAACATTATCATTGGGAAAGCCATAAAAAAGTCACCTCTTGCAAATAACTCTCGACCACATTTCTCAAGAAGGGTGCTCACTTCCTCTGAATGGATGGGGCTGTCTCTTTAAGTCGAAACGCCTTGCTAAGACGCCTCATCAGTTAGCTGGGGCAGCACATGCAGGCATACAAAAATTGACCTTTTTTTCTGTGATCCTGAACTCCCTCTGACCTTTCCCAAGCTATTCCAGCATGTGCATAGGTCCATTAGATAGATAGACAGACAGACAGACAAGCAGACAGACAGAACGTAATACTTTATGTTAAAGTCTGCATAGCCTGAGTACTGCATCTGCAGTGCTATCACTGAGGGAGTCCCCATTCTGGGGTTAATAAGAGTGTGTTTGAGCATGTAACACTGTGGTTGCATGCTGGCTGCAGGGCAGCTATCATATCTGAGAGACATGCAAAAGGAGAAAAAAGGGATCCTCTGACATAGCACAGCATTGCCCTCCTGGTTCTGCCAACATGAGGGCACCATTAAGAGGAGAGGCAGCAGCATGAACAATTAGAAGGAAGTGGACAATTAAGCGAGCTATAATCAAATTCTGCATACAGCAACCCTGTGAAGGACTACATGACGAACAGCTGGCTGGTCACTACAGCAAGCAAGTCTCCTGTGTTCCAGAGCTGATCCAACAGACGGTGATGGAATGCCATGCCATAAGGAGGAAGGACAGATAGATAGGCTGGACAGACAATGTCCACAAAGGACAGTTGGAGAATCCGCCCTCCTCCTGTCACAGTTTTCCTCTCTGGTCTTAGCAAAACAACTTGATTGCTCTGTTTTTTCACTTGCTAAATGAAAATAAAGGTGCTACCATCTTTGTAGGACATGGTAGGTATGTACTCACTTTAAAACCATGTGTTGTACTGTACATAACAAACCAGAACAGGGAAACCTGACTGACCTGAAAAATACATATCCGGAATTAGAAACTACCAAAACACATGGTCTAATACTTCTCACACCAGAGACTTGGAAGGGAGATATTTCTTCAAAAAATAAATGGCTTCATTCATTCCCATTTATCAGATAACTGGATTTACAAACCCTAGTCCTTTTTCCTGACAGATACCACAGGCCCACATCCAGCTTATTGGCACCTGGAGCACAGCCACTAGTTGACCATGTTCCACAAAATGACACACTCCCACTGACACAGTTCCCACCAGACTTCCCATAACCTAAGGCCCTATCTGAAACACCAGAAATAAGTATTCTTTGGTAAGCAGACTGGCAGCAGGTGTGATGAACTTCTGGAACTGTACATTAAAGGAATAAACATTTGCTGGGGGTTACAGTAGGATAAAGCAGACTTTGCAACACCTTAGCAGTTTGTTCATCTGTCCTGAGAGGAGCATCTTCCTTGTTGCTCTTTCAAGCTGAGCATCAGGCAGGCACTGGTGTACTACTCCCTGTGTCTACACCTGGGAGCAGCAATCGGGGAAGAGACCCCTGTTCTGCTCCCCTTAATAGCCAGGCACTTATAAGTCTGGGTTTTATAGACACCAAATTCCTTTCAAGGATTTATCATCTATTTAGTTATGCTCATAAAGGCAGTGAGTCAGAAACAAACTTAAGCACCTTCAGGACATAGTCAGGACACAGCCACATATCAATTCTCACCAAGAGAGGTCCTACAGTGCTGCTGCACAGCAGCAATACAATGCACCTTCAAAAGCTGCATGAGCTGAGGAAGAAAAATCGAGGTTCTTTTGCTTCAAAGGCAAAAAGTTACTAAGAGGCAAAGGAGTAGTGGGCTTTGTCACTTGGAAATCAATGAGTTGCCAGTGAGAAACTGACTCGTAGCAGTATCATGCCAGCTTAATGGTATCAGACCTTTCATAAATGGCTCTTGACCTCTTGCCCTGACTCACAGCAGAAGACAGCTGCTCTAACAAGAATGGCCCCACAAAGCCAGCTTGGGAGAGTTGATGTGGTTGCACTAGAGGATTTCACCTCTGCTCTGGTGTTGTGTGGCCAGCACTGCTGAGACCCAGCCCTAGTTAACTTCCAGGCTGCCCTTTCTTTTCTGCCACAAATCAAATGTGCAACAAAATATTGCCACATCCCATGAGTATATTGACACAATTGGGACTTCAACCCCAATTTAGCTTTGTGTTTTTCAAATGGCTTTATTTATCTTAAGATAAAGTGCATGTACTTTACCAATATGCTTTAGGGCCTGATCCAGGGGGCCAGGCATGTCAGGGAAGTGGAGTCAGTGAATATACTGGGTACTGGGTCGCCTGAGGACGGGGCCTCTCCTGAGGTGCTGACCTGTGGCTCAGCTGCAACAGGAGCTAGAGAACCCTGAGACACTTGCAGAATTAGTCCCCCTAAAAAAAGAAAGAGACGATGAATTTTTTATGACTTGCAATGCTAAACGTGTTTTGAAGTCAGCTGGTGTGAAAACTGCAGGGAAAAAGAATCAAACTTTAGGCTGTTGGTCATAGGTTTTTATAATGCGTAGCAGAAAAAAACCAGACATTGTGTTTGCATTCTATTTCTGGGCCTTTTAAGCTGTAACAGCATGAGTGGTATTTGCATCAGGAGTTACCATATATCACTGCAAGCAACATATGCATAGATGGAAAAAAGATGACGGCAGCAGCAGGTTCAGTGAAATCTCAGGATCTCTCTGTGATAGGGACCTGCTAAAGGTTTGGTTTTATTTAGCGTAGCTTAAAATGTCATTGGCATATGTGTTTCTCAATTAACACCAATTTAATACACTCCAGAAGTGTTCTATTCTGAGAGCAGGCTTCAGAGTTTACAAAGGATCTAACCTGACATTTCAGTAGAGGATATCCAGTCTCATTTACAATCAGGAAAGCACATTATGAAGGCTAGATTTTTTTCTTCGACATCATGTAAAGTTGCCTCTAATGATAAATACAAAAGTCAAAAAATCCTAGCAAAGGGAGCTGTCATATGGAAATTATGAATCCCTCCAACCTCTGTGAGTCAGTCATCCCCAGATGAAATGATGCCTCGCAGCAAATGCAGAGATTCAGCAAGTGGATGGTTGATTTTCCTTCTCAGTGCTTCACCAATGCCATGCATTTTGCTAAACAACTTCTCAATTGATAAACTGTAGTTCACCCATAGGACAGGTTATAAATATAGTTTTAAAAAGCCAAACTCCTAACACAATGAGAAGTAGCCAATAAGCTTGAAAACCCTGGGCATTCTGTCAAAAATCTAAAGAGAGAAAGATTTACTGGTGATAAATGATAAATACAGATGTCCAACAGGATTCCAGAAACTGGAAACCGAAAAGGAAAAGGATTATTTATTAACAAAAAGGATTAATAAAGAATAGGCAAGTATCACTTCTGATGAGCTTTACATAGAATATATGAATCTCTGCAATCTATTTTAAAAGAGTGTCCAGTTTTATTAATATTGATTTTAGAATATACAATTCATTAGATGTAATGGGCCAAATTCAGCCCTGATGAAACCAGTAACTTCAGAGAAGCTCTGTGAGACACAAATATCTCTCTTCAGGTCTAGTCAAGTGTTTATTATGAAATCAATTACAAGAGAGCCTGCACTCAAGAAACATTGAGGAAAAAAAGGTTAAAGTCAAGAATTTCAAATTTAGAAAATACTGGTATTCAACTTCCCCATTAATTCTGTCCTGTTGTGAGTCCATCCTCTGCACTGAAGTGGGAAAACGCGCAGGTTCTTGCAGTTCAAAAGTGTATCACAGGGCATTCACACAAGAGGGCAGAAGTGTGATTGGAGGGACAACCTGAATTTGGCCTTAATGGTCAATGTTTGGCTTTGCCGTTTGCTTTAACCATTGTTTCTGCATGAACTTTCCTCCTTCTCTAAAGGGAATAAATACATAAATCCCAACTCCTGGCAAGGCTGAGCCTCTACCCCTCTGCACAGAGGTCTATCATTTAAACTTCAGGGTAGAAGCTGGAGTCTGCAAAAAATAAGGTACAGTCTGGTCTTTAGCCAGGAGACCTCACCACTTTTTCTTATTTCCCAGCTACATTGCTGGAGCAGCTCCAGCCAACACCAGCCTAGGGAGGGAGAGGAAGGGGAAACTGGATGTTCAGGGAGGAGGTTGGGAGAGCACGTGCTGCCTGTCTTGCTTCCACTGCTCTGGCAGGTCCAAGGGTGCCTTTGGTACATGCTGCAGAACTGAAGGTGGCACAGCTGAGCTCACCTTCTTACGACAGCCTTGTTTGGCTGCTGATGTGACATTGTGACATGCCTCCTAGACAATTACAATGAAAGTGAAACGGTCACTTTAACAGGCTTGTATGACCACCAGGTTTGAACAGACCTTCATGGCATGACAAAATTGTACTTTTAAAACTGGATTTTTTTTTCACTAATAAATTCTAAAGAATGACAAAGAACAAACATTAACACTTTCTTGTGTAATGGGATCTTTTAAAATTCCCTGAGGCGATCTAAGTGCAGGGGACTGCTACTGTCTCTTGCAATAAATAATTTGGAAGAATCTTTCTTAGTAACAACATTCTCACCTACACACTGTCTAGAATGTGTGTTTGCATATACTCATAGACAGAAACATGTCCTCGAAAACACACACAGTTGGAAAGACTTTATCCTGAGCATGACTTGCCAGCAAACCTACAGAATTCTGATACATAACAGGTTAATATTTTAACAGATGTGCACATTCAAAATGAGATTTTAATCCTGACTTTGATCAGGAATGCATGTTGAACTCTGCTATAGGGGACACTGAAATTCAAAATAATTCGCCAAGATCCTTCTTCTTTAAATCAGAGAAAAATCTTGTTTTTCAGATTCAATTCCTGATTCAAGTGCAAGCCTAGAGTTTCTCATATTGTTTTCATCCTTTGAAAACTGAAATCAAAAGACAAAACTCACTCACCAAGCACCCAAGAGGGTATTCATACCACCTAACCTGTTCGCAGACCCAATGGAGTTTCCTATCATGGCTGCTCCAAAGCCCCCTTTGGATGAGCCTGCCTGTACAGGTGGTTTTGGCTCCTAATTTAGGTACCTGATTTAGATGAGGTTACATGGTGTGATAATTTTGTCCTTAAGACCTGCTGTACATACATATATACAAGTTAGTCAGTCACAAGCCAACTCAATCCCAAATGAGTGGGGTCTGTATTAAATTCAGAATTTAGCCAAAAATGGGCCTATGTAAGTGCATATCTAGATGCCCTCAAGCTCTAAGAATCAAATATCCCATTCTAGATTCAAATTTCTCTGACCTACCTATAGCTATGGCTGAAAATTTGGATTGTTCTTCTCCTAAAAGAAGTTATAAACTCAGTCCACAGGTGCCTTATTTGTTTTATTTCAATGATATGGTAATGTTAACTGTTTTTGACTGTTCAGTCATCATTACTGAACTGTTTTTATATTACACTTACTTAGTGGCAAAAAACTTTACAGAAGTACAAATCCCATGCCTGGCATTTGCGTATCACTCCCCATTAAAGCATTACCTCTATTCTTTCTGCCCCCAGCCCACAAGACAGGGGTGGAAAACAAGCAGGCAACTACATCCTGTTAAAGCTGCAAAGAAAATTCTACCAGCACAATTCAGTTATGTTGAACCAGGCAACGAGCATGCCTCGGTGATAGTTCTCCATCTGTGCTGGATGAAGAGCACCTGAAAGGGTTAAGAGAGTGAGGAGAGCTTTCAGAAATACCTAGAAACAAAGATACCTGCAGGGCGTTTTCAGTTTGTTTTGAAGATGTGTTGTTCTAACACAGTGGTTCACTGGTTGAATATATTGCTATTTGATATCCTCCGAGACGACCCTGTGGCTGGAGTTTTGTGTCAGATCAGTTAAGCTTTCCATCAGGATGTTCACTTTGGTGATGATCAGACCCTGGGCTTGTCTGCTCATGCAAGCCCACAGGACAGGTTGTGGTGGGACTGTACTGCACTCAAGTCCTGCTTCATTCCCCCTTCCTGGGCTGCCCAGAAGAGAGGCAGCTCCATCAACACGTCAGGGAGCACGCTGCACCCTATGGGACATGCTCACCACCTCCTCTCTACACAGAGTGTAGACACTTGTCCTCTAAATGCTCATGGACTGCTTCTCTTTATTTCCAGTCTAAGTCACTATGACTTCAAACTACCCCTTCCTTTTGTGTCCTTTCATGCCTCCTTCTTGGAGCTTTAATTTTTTACTAGCTTTTTTTGAAAATCAGAAGACAGGTATGTAATATGCCCTCCTCAACTCAATGCCTAATCTCTTCTAGGACACGAGAAAGAACTCCATCCTGCCAGTCTCCTTTGCACCCATTCAACTGGACTCTTGAAAATGGACAAATTTTCCTGGGGTGCTTCACAAACCTCCTCTCTGACTTAATCTAAACACATTTTGTGATAGAAAATTTTGCCTCTCCAATACACTGTCAAGACCATTTTGAACTCTCAGCACTTATAACTGAGGTGCTCAAATACTATTCGTCCATGATATATATATTTGTCCATAATAAAACTGACTGCTCTTTGTTTCCTGCCTCTTCACCACAAATGACTTTTCTTCACTTCCTAAAGTAACTGCATTTTCCTAATGGCCTCCTGTGAGGGACTTTATACAAAGCATTTCAGCACTTAAATAAATCATATCCCCAGTTGCTCCCTGACCACTATTTTGCAAACTCTTCCTTAGAAGGAGGAAGAACAATCTAATTAGTTAATCTTTACACAATAGTCGGAGGACTAAAAGTGCTATGTCTGTTCAAACATTCTTACACCACCTGGTGCATTGCTTTTGGTTTAGTCTCCCAAACTAATCAGGATCCAACAGTGGTCCCCATGGGAACCATCCCAAAGAGCTCCAGCCGCCACCCTCGCTTTCTGCCTTGTTGGGATGCTCCTCAGATGACATCACTCTCCCCACACACATCAATATCCTCCCAGAGAAAAAATAAAAACAACCTACAAATCTTAACTCTGTAGTTTGCCTGTATACTACAGACCTTTCTCTATAAATAAACACATTCTCAAAACTCCCGCTGGTTTGGGGACCAATCCTGAACCCTTTACTCATACATATTAATACTTATTTGCACCAGCAGTGCTGGACAAATGGCTGGATGAAGTCAAAGTATAAAACCTACATAATTTTGAAAGTTTTACTGCCATGCAAACGAGCTGGAGAGTTACTAAAACACAACAGAAGTAGCAACAACTTCTAATCAGCGTATCTCCCCAGGTTTAGAAGGGAGTCTAGTGAAGAAAAAATCAGTCAGAGTAAGATCAGCTCTCTAATTTACAACACAAAGCATCAATTACAGAAATTAATCAAAGGACAAATAATATATTGTACAGTAGCAGGAAATTCAGACCCCACTTGTGCCACATGTGCGATGGGTTTGGAAGCTGGCTAGACCCCACGTCGTGTGGTTTTTATTGCCCAGAAGCTGGTATTATTTCTCTTTCATCCAATGCCTTTGCTTTTTGTTTTCTGTTTTTAAGCAAGGGTTGTGGTTGTTTCTAACCCATATGTCTCTAGTTTTGAGCCGCGTGGTTTGCCCCCTCTGTCTCTCATCATTGCTTTTGGCCCAGTTTCTTGACAGGAAATGCGAGATTTATTTTATCTGGCCTGAACTACATTGTTCCTTCCTGACTACTGGTGTTACTTCACTCCAAATAACACTGCTTTGCCGCTTACTGCCTGTGCAAGGTCAAAGCCTGAGGGGAACAGGCATGTTTAAGAGCAATGGTGAGAGAAGGGGATAAGGCTTGAGGGCAAGAATAAAAAACAGAGGGGCAGGGGAGAACTGGAAAGAAATTAAGATGTGATGTAAAAAGTTTGGTTTGAAGGAGATCCCCTGTTTTTCTCCAGCCAGCAATAAGCTGAACTGCTGCTACGGAATAACTCTTGGATTCTGATTTGAACCAAGCTAATAATGCTAATGTTATCAATTGAAACAAGAAAGTGGCAGGCAATTTAGATCATAAAAGCAGAAAAACAGTTGCTGTGATTGATATAAGAATTTAAAAAATGTCGCTAAAATTTTTTAGTCTTTTTCTGGTCTCAGCAGCACAAGCAGCACAGAAACATGAAATACATCCATGATTAAGAGGAAAGCAAGCTGAATTCAAACAAACATATAAATGCTGTAAACTAAACATGAGTTTTTAAATCAATTATACTTGAGTTCCTCTGATGCCTGTAGAAGGCTTTGTAAGTCTTTGCCTGGTGTCACTAGATAGTAAATTAACCTGGGGCAGGGTCTGTGCTGGGCATTGCAGCTCTACTGAAAGCCATGGCACTCAACCTGCCTGAGAGTAAAATAGTCTTGCAACTGCTAAACTGCTTTTTTACTCATCCAATGGCTAAAAAACTCCATCTCCCCCATATACCTGACCTAAAATTAATCCAAAGCAACAAAAAAGCTAATTCTCCAGACAGCAGAGGCACATACTTGCCAGCATCCCAGCTTGCAGTGCATTTACTCTGAGCGGGTAATGCTGCTTCAGTCTGCCCACTTACTTGCTTTTATCCTTAAAATAGAACTGAAGTAAGTTGTTCACAGCTTCAAATAACCACAAGGGTAATGGACACTTTTGCCTAAAACACACCCAAACACAACAATAAGCACCTTTTTTCAGATTGAATTCTTTATCTTAGGCTCATCTAAAATTTTGTTTTGTAAGACACTTCTACCAAAGTCAACCCCCAAGCATTTTTTACTGTGATGGTTCAGAAGAAACTCAAATGCCTGTGGAAAGCCTGCAGTAACAGATTAGCTACTAACCAGCAGGACTGTAGAGGGTCAGACATCTGCAAGTTCTGATGCTTTTGGGACTTTCTACCATTACCAGCCAAACCAAATTGTTCATAATGGTGTGAGGGACCTGGGAAGAGAAAGGAAGGATGGCTCTTCAGTCAGCCTGAATGGGCACTAACAACACCACAAGTCAACAGCAAAAAGCAGTCCATGCTCCCTCACAGCAGTTTTTTGCTACCTCAAACTCTAAGGCACATTACTGGGTCAGTCCAGCACACCTGCACCAAGCTCAGGGCAGCTCTGTGTTGTGCCGAAGGTCAGTGCCCTGTGCCATGCTTTTTCTGATCCGCACAGAAAAGATCCAACATTCTAGACCTCTGCTTCCTGAGCATCCACACAGCCAGCTTCCACTCACCTCAGGAAAATGGTTTTCTGTGCCAGCTGGAAAGTGGTGTCTGAGAAGATGGTTCTTGCCTCTCACTCCAGAAACAGAACGATTGTGCCCACGCTGATTCAAATCTCTCACCTAATTGGTCACAGCTCAGAGAAGGGTGAAAAATACCATAACTGGTACAAGGAAGAGCATGGGACCAAGTGGCTTCAAGCAGGGAGGAGCAGGACCTCTCCTTTCAGCAGCAGCAGGTTCAGTGGCTCAGCTGAGCATTGAATTGTACCACTACATGACAAAGTAGGTAGAAAAGAGATTACCTTTTGCATTTTGTGCTGCAAATTTCTAGTTGAGGCATCAAGGCGTTTTCCTACTGCAGCACATGACACGAACAGGAGCCTGACTTCCTACTGCATGCTGAAGTTTCTCTCTTTTCTGTGCCATTATTGCCCTAAAGTGTTTATCTTCATGAAGCGGGGAGACTCTCGGTGATCAAGTCTTACAGTCCAGTTCTCTTCCCTTTCTGCTGAGGTCTGAAGACTCAAAAGCTTATCAAATTAAGGCTAGCCGTTTAGCAAAATATGGATTAAAAATAGAGTTGAAGTTGACAAGAGGTTTTCAATAGAGTGGTGAGGTAAATATGCTCAGTGCCATGTTTCTGAATCTCATCTCCATACTCCTAGAGCAAGAAGCTAAAACCTATGGGTCTCCTTCAGCAGTGCTTTGTCACCTTCAGCAGTGCTTTGTACTCTTCAGAGTCTACTTACTTCATTGCAATTAGGTTTAAGTGGTGTTTAGCATTCCACGATTGCCCTATTTTACGGTCCCTTCATTTTCGTAGCTCAAAAAATAGCTATGTTGCAACACTGTAGTGTTTCTGTTGTGATTGTCATGATGGAAGCAGAGCCAATGCAATTTGCCCATGTTTTACTAACCACCATCTGGCAGGGATATGGTGACACGCTAATCTTCACAGGACTCTTGTTTTTCAACTATCTGCTGGACAACTAAAGAGATCACCAGGCTGCTGGGATGAGTGCCAGATGGGAGGCAGGTATGTTTGAGAGTTTAAGATCCTCATTTTCTTTCAGTGTTTTTACATGCTCTTCATGGAGTGGCAGGAAAAGTAAAAAGGGGGAGGAGGTGATGAGTCAGTGACTAGACTACAACTGTTCAAAACCATTTTGAAGTTCTGCAAAATGCAGTTGTTTTACAGTCCACCTCTTATCTGCTGTTTGTTCACTAGGCCTTAAGGTCTGGATGGGTTTTTTAGGTGTCCTTCTTTCCACTGTTTTGACCAGTGCCCCCAGTCTGACAAACACACTGCTCCACATGCACACAGTACTCAATAAAATGGCCATGCTTGCCTCATTCTTATAGCTCTGGCATGATGGAAACACAGTCATATGCTGCCTCACCAGTAATTATAGGCAGCTGACATGGTGTTAGCACAGCAACTAAATCTTGCAAGTAATCTTAGAGTTAAGGCAGCTTTGTACCAAGAAGAGTCTCTGCTCATCTCCCTGGACTTAAGGGCTGCTAAACTGGCAAAAATTATTGTGACAAGATGGAGACTGAGTGTTTTGTACTATAAATGCATGAATAACCCGAAGGATAACAATGACACCTAAACTACACAACTACTTTGAAGTTTACCTAGAAATCCCACAAGACAAACCAGCAAATTATGAAGGGTGAAAGGACGACTGAAGATAGTGGACAAAGCAGTCTGTAGATCACTGCTCCTCAGGTGATCCAGCCAGTAAGTTAACTGTGTGTGGAATGTACTCAGGTCTCAACTATGTGATGACTCTTAATCTTGCCTCCTAGATCCCATGTCTCTGGGTCTCCTTAGGAGAGGCTACTTTTTTGTAGTGGGGCCAAAAAATATGGTCTAGTTTTAGCCACTGTAATGACTAACATTCATAATAACTAACAAAGAACTACAGCTAAAACCACAAGCTGCTTTAGCTTAAACTAAAAACAGTCATGGCTCACCAGCTAGGACTGAAAGATTCATGTTTAGCTCAAACGTAGAGGAGTATCTATGGCACACTATCACCAACATGTTACGTTAATGTGCAATAAATCCTTATTACAGTAGGCTTTTCATAACAAAGATTCTGATGAGAGGGTTGGTTTGGAAGAACTCTGTATGGCATCAGTTAAGCAAAACAAGCAACTCCTCACAGATTTTCCCCCAAAACAAAAAACAAAACACTAAATAAATAAATAAATAAATAAATCCATCACCTGTCAAGCTCAGGTTGGAAATCAAGCTGTGGTTATAGTCAAGGGTAAAGTATGTGATGTGCCAGCATACCTTCCCTTTCTTCCCTCACCCTAGGAAAGGTGATTATTATGGAAATTGTCTGTTTGATTATTAGTTAAATATCTATAAATTCACACACTCACAGACAGTCTCTCTCTCAATAGCTCTTGGCATAAGGGAGCACACAGAATTTTGGCAACAAGCTGAGAGTGGAATAGGCGGCACAACCTAGACATGCCCAAGCCTTCTTGACACAGGAACAGCTTCTCTTCCCTATGCCAGTGGTTTGCTCAGTGCCAGCTCTGATGCACACCCCCTTCCAGGAATGGCTCTCATCCATGCTGGCAAACAAAATGATAGAGAAGAAAATATGAAATTACTCTTCAAAATGTAAGTGGAAGGATGAGCACGGCACCAAGTGAGATGTATCCAAATGTGAGATCCCACACTGCTACATGTCAGTTGGAAAGATGACACACATACAGAAAGTCAAGCAAACAGGTTCGTCCACAAAGGGAAGCTAAAGGAGATCATTTGCATTTTGGAGAATGAAATATTTAAAGCAGCACTGCACAAATTATAAATAAAAACACTAACTGCAGCCACCAAGAATGTGGCACCCTGTGTGGAAGCTGGCCAGCAAACCCCTTCATTAAATACAATATGATCAGAAGGAAATAGAGAAGTGGCTACAGACCTCTGAAGGCCAGCAGGTAATGGAAGCCAACTGGTTATTCAGTTCTAATTAAGGGATCCAATACTTACATTGGACTACTTACAGAAGAATAAAGCAAAGGTTCAGGGTGAAGAAAAGTCTACTTTATTTAACAATCTGTGACTGATTATAAGGGAGCAGTAAGTTCCAGATGGGTGGGAGTGCTTACAAAAAAAAAGCACTATTTTCCTACAACTTGCAATCAATGCTCTTAGTTTCCATGTATTGTAATGTTGCCACTTAACATGACAAGCAAAGCAGAACAAAGAAACATGAAACCAATTTTACACCAAAATTTGGGGACTAAACAGGACATTTTTTCCCACTCAACAGAGGAGGTAGTTCAGGCTTCTAATTTTAGCATCTTATTCCAGATGATACCTGATTTAGACTGTTTCCTGGTCTAGTCCTCAGTAACCTATCCCCAAGAAACTGTTTAATTCTGTTTTGTATGCTGGCTTTTTGGAGTAGAGAGAATTCCTGCTTCTGTATCATAGAAAAAAACCATCATGCAGATAATATTTTAAAATCATTTGTGCTAGCTATTATTTATTTGCAACTATTTGCTTATAAGAGCTACTATCATTTTGAAATGAACAATCGTTTTGCATTTTAAATTCATCTTATTTATGTCCTCATAACCATTTGGATTTATTATTGCTGTTGTGCAGATCACATGGCAGCATGGAAATCCCAACAGTTTGCAAAAAAATGTAGTCCCTTTTCTGTTATAATTGCAAGTTCAAGAAACTGTTCATTTTTATATTCAGAAAAGGCAACATACTTTAGCACTGTGACTCCCATTCTGTGCCTTTGCCCACCCTGTACCTAATCCCTGCTGTCTTGGCACAGCAGTGGAAAAACAGCAGGACCATGAGTAATGGTAAAAGCCTGGAACTTAGCAGACTTAATTGATTCATATTCTGTGAAAAGAAAAATAAAAGGTCTATGTTTGTCTCCTTTCAGAGCTGCTAAGTAAACTCTGCTAGGCTGAGTACGTGCATTAGGCTCACGTTTTTTCACAGCTCAGCAGAGCTAGGTAAGATAGCGTAACACAACTTCACTCCACAAGGATCTTCCTAGGCAGCTGCTGCAAAAAGGGTTAATGACTGATGTTTCCATTAAATCTGACCTACCTCTCAGTTTTGTAGTAGCCTGATATAATCCTTGTTTTGCACCTATTTGCGTGGACAAATGGAGTCACTCCATAACAAGTAATGCACAACCCTTTTTCTAACAAAAGGTCAATTCATTTTAAATGGACGCACACAGTATTATTTCTACTTATGCTTAAAACAAACAAACCAGGGCAAAGCCTGCCCACGCATCGTGCTGCTACTTACCAAGAATTAAAAGCTCTGCATTCAGAACCTAATGGACACGCAGAATATATCTGTAGGCATCTGTGTGTACTTTGAATAGAAATCAATACTATCACCTCGCAACTGCCAGCCAGGGCGATATTCAGCCTCCCTGAGCTCTCCAATCCACAATGTCGATCATCTCTGCTCTAAACTTTCAAGGACCTTTTATAGTCTCCTTTGGTGGGAATTCATGGTCTGGTAAGAACACTAGCAACAAAAAAAGCACCCCAAAACCTTTCTAGAGGAAGTCATTCTTTTATCTATTATTTTTAAACCTCAACCCCGAATATGTTTCTAACACAAAAAAAGATTGAGAATGGATGTCTACAAGGATTGATTACAGGATATGTATTACTTTGGCCAGCTGTTTGAACACACTGAAGATCAGAACAGACTGAATAATGGGATAGGAGTGCATAATGCTAACATGAAACCACTAGGAACTAGCACTGCAAAATTCACCGTTACAATTAGTATTAGCTGACCCTAACTCTGAAGGTCTCAGCTCACAGACCATATACGGGAAACAGAGTTACTCCTAGAAGTCATTTCTCCAGATCAGGTTTGTGGCAGCGCTAGCCAGGCAGCACCGTCATCTGCTCAGAAGATGCAGTGAAAATATCCTGATGCTGAACAGTACCTGGTTGAATACTCCAGCATTTATTTACTAAATATATTACTATGACTGCTTAATACTTCAATTAGTATCAGAACTAATTTTTATAGATCTACAATATTAATTGCTCGGAAGCTGAAATTACCATATGTTCCATGTTTCTTAGGGATGTTCAGGAACTTTGTTATGTTTTCTTGACAGAAAAATAGTCTTTCCTGTATCAAAACTTCTACAAGTAAATTTTGATTGTGCCAAGTAAATTTTGATTGTGCCAAAATACTCTAATGAAATTAAGTGTTTTGGGTAAAGATCAATGAAATTTGAATCATTTCAGTATAATTAAGCTATCTGAAAATGACTATAGCTGATAGAATTTATCCTGATGCATTTGTGGAAGCAACTGAAGCAATTCTGGAACTGCTAGCATAGAATTTATGAAGGGCAGAAGTACAGATAGGAAATAACAAAATAATACTTGCCTTCAAAGAAATTAAAATTGGGAGAAATACACACTTCTGTTTACCTTCAATTCTTAGAAATTTTCTGAGAAAATACACCATTTTTTGTAAGCACATGGGTGGTATCAAGAAGATAAACAATACACATCAGTATTTATCAGTCAAGAAAATATCTTAGTGAAAAAATCCAATTTCTTTCTGTTACTTATAGTTCTGTGCAGCACACAGAAGTAGTAGTCCATACCTGGACTTTGGTTCAGTTTTTGAAACTGCCTGAAACTGCCTTCACATAGGTAAACTATAAGATATTCAAGGGCAGATAGGAAAACAATACATTATTACAAAGAAAGCATTCTTAAGAGTTCATTGCTAAAATGGAATAATGCATAGAGTGGTGTTCTGTAAGGATCTGCCCTAAATCTGGTGCTACTCAATATTTTCACAAACATATGGGACAATGAAGAGTGTCCCTATAAAACCTGCAGATAACACTAAATCAACAGAGACTGTGAGTAGGAAGACAGCACTGGAATTCAAAACCATCTTGAGAACTGAAGAAGCAGGTAATGGATCAAAACTGTAAAGGGGAGATTTAGGTTAGACATTAGGAGGAAATTCTTTAGTGTGAGGGTGATGAGACACTGGAACAGGTTGCCCAGGGAAGCTGTGGAAGCCCCACCCCTGGAAGCGTTCAAGGCCGGGTTGGATGGGCCCTGAGCAACCTGATCTAGTGGGAGGTGTCCCTGCCCAAGCAGGGCGTTTGCAACTAGATGATCTTTAAGGTTCCTTCCTACCCTAACAATTCTATGACTTAGGAAAATAACGCAAAGGGGACAAGGAGATGCAACTATAATTAAGTAGAACAGTTGATTAGGGAGCAGTGCTTTGGGAAAGGAGCCAGATATTGTCAATTGTGAGCCAACAGCACAATGATGTTTGAGAAAGGCCAGCTTCATGCTGGGCTACGTATCATCCTATGACACATGAAGGTACACCAAAAAAAAATTTTCACTCTGTTGCATCACTGGTGAGACCTCTGTAGGGAACTACTTGGAGGCACACCTCTCAAAAAGAGATGTGGTCTAGCTGTAGATGGTTTCTAATTTCCACCCTAAATTTAACGACCACCACACATGTGAACATGCTTTAACTGAAATTGTTCTTCTCTTTCTTGCTGTATTAATACCAGATAAATCTTGTAACTACTCCATCTTGCTAGGTTAAACAAATCAAACTCTTCATTCTTTTTCATTAAGCAGACTCTCTGTTCCCCAGATAATTTTTCTAGCTATTCTTCAACTGGTTCTAGTCTAAATTCATCTCTTTACACACACATAAATGGAGCTGTACACAGTATTCTACATGCTTTGTACAATGTCTTTCTTCCCTCTTTTGCTGGAAATACCAAACGTGCACTCCTATTGCCTTTTCCACATTGTCACAGTTAACGTTTCAGAGTAATCCTACGATTACCTAAATGTCCAGGTCTTCCCCCTCATTCTGAGGAAGGTAGGAGATGACAAGGTATAGCAAATATTCTTGTTGTTAATCCTTAACCAAATGACCTTGTTGTTTATGCTGTGAAGTTTTATCTGACCATTAAGCCCCTATTCCTCAATGTCATCTAATTTTTCATGATGGCATTGTGATCCTCACCTAAAATAATAGTGCCTCTCCAATTTTTATGGTTGGTTTGTGTTTAAAACATAATTGAAAGCGCAATTAAAATTCTTTATTTGACCTCTTTTTTTCACATTTATTTAGTTACATGAATGATAAAAAAAGATACTGTAAGTAACAATTTAGTATTTTTGTTTGTTTCTTTTAAATAGAAGCCAGCTATATGAGGTTTTGAGCATTAATTCCATAACTGTCATGTCCCAACCCCTCTCATTGCTGAAAGACTGGTAGGTTGTTTATTCCTTTTAACCCCCGTGATAGATTTATATTGATTGAACATTTTCAAAGCTGACACTGCAAGAGAAGAGAAAAGGAAAGAAAAAAAAGCTCAAAACTGCAGTTCCCCATCAGGCAACAGGCTTTGCCAAAGGTCAGCTCTTACTAGAGTTCACAGTTTTAAAACATAATATTTTCTCTCTAAATAACATGCAAGATACTATTAATGATCTACTATGCCAATACTTTTCATAGTCTTATAAAACATACTCTTTTCTATGTACTGGACTCCTCAAATATATACTGGATCTGACAGAACAGTTCTACCTTTTTATGATGAAATCATAATCTGAAATTTTATGGTCTGTCATAAGGAGGAGATAGAGGCAGGAAGAATGTACAGCCCAGATGATGGTTCTTTCTGGTTTTGCACTGATCTCTACAGTTCCTCATATTCACTGACTGTAACAAGGACAAATGCATGATCCAAAACAGAATAAACAAACCATATTTGAAACAGTACTACCATTACTAAAAATGTTCTGAATATTGGGTTACTTTAAACATTAGCCAGATATATTTTATTGATATTTCAATGAAATAATACGTGTGTGTGAAGAGATGGGATTGGGAAGGTCAGGACTGACTTAGTGTATCAGAGATGCTCTTTTTCACAGTCTTGTGATTCATGCTCTTCCACAGTTTTCTGAGGCAAGCATTTCAGATCTGGCTGCTGCACAAGCCCAGTAACTATTTCTCATCACAAGTTTCCTAAGGAGTCTCAGCAGACAGATGGAAACGATACACATGCGCAACAGCCGCTCCAACACAATAGAGCCACTGTATCAGTAATGTGGGAAATACAGCATCCCTCCATCCCTGAGCAGGCTTTAATGCACTGGATTGTAACAGCTCCAATGAAGTGTTTGTGGTCTACTGAGTCAATCATCTGTGCATTAAAAGAGTCATAGCTGGCACTACTATCTCTTTGGAACAACACTTAAAAAGTATCAGTTAAAAAGGAAAAATGAAAGGGACACACCAAAGCCACACAAAAGTCAGAGTAATTTAGTTACTTGTGATCAGCAAAGCACATAAATGCACGCTTAGCTTGACTCCAGTGCAAGTGAAGACAGGGCTTATGTCTTCTGCTGAGCCAGGATCTTAGCGCCGAACATTACCCGAAATTGCTCTGCTGCTGAACACACTAGGTACACACATCCCACTATTGGCAACAATGAAGTAATATCATCACCACATACTAAGTTAAGATGCACTTTCATATATCCAATGCCATACCTTTTTCAGAGAGAATCCATGTTATTTGTTATATATGAACCTAAAAAGCAGTTTTTTTCTCATGTTTGTACAAGCAGTTGCTAACAGAAACACAGAAGAGCACATAATGAAGGGCAGCTTGTCCACCTACCATGAACTAACTACACACTAATGGATTCTTCAGTAGAACTAAGGTGTCCATCAAGCAATTACCAAAAGTCAGACTTCAGCTTGACTGCCAGGTCTCATACCACTCTAAGTCTCAGCACATGCATTGCCCTTGGGTGGGCTGGGGAAGAGGAAAAAGCAAAGCTGCTGTCCCATACACTGCTCCTTTCTTTGATGACTTTGCTGTCACTGCTGCCCAGCTGCTGAGTGAAGGATGGCTCAAGGCCCTCCAGTAACCAGGGAGGATTTGGAAGCAGTGAATCACTATCCGAGTGCAAACACTGCACAGAGTTAGTGACAACCACACACAGAAGCAACTTTTTCCCATAATGTTCAGTAACCTCTTAAAAATACATTCACATCAGTTATTTGGGAGGATTAGAAATTACTGCTGGGGTTGGTAGGGAAATTTTTTTCTTGCTCACAAGTGCTGCCG
>NW_009954185.1:4332444-4364653 GCF_000747805.2 Chaetura pelagica | reverse complement strand
GCTCACAAGTGCTGCCGAGAAATTAATGGGGGGGGGGGGAAGTCCATACTGTTTGTAGCCTTGAACACCATGTGTCTGAGGATAAAGAAGATAAGATCTATGCTACAAGACAGGAGGATTAGTTCTTCCTGTTCATTTCAGAAAAGGACACCACAGAAGGAGGTGTGGGGGATGGAAAAAAAAATAAATAAAGGGGAAGGAGACTAATTTGGATGTCAGAGCAGGGAGGGTGTAGACCTCAAAAATACTTCATACCTATCATTAGCTTTCCATATATACAATGGCAATAGTAATTATAAAAACAAATAATCAGATATTAGATTTTACTTCATCCATGCTTAAGTACTGGAGACGTGCAACTCTGAAGGAATGTACTATGTGATTATAAATAAAGGCTGCGGTCTGTCATTAAATGGAGCTATTTCAGGGTGTGAAGAATAAAGATGGCAACTCGGAAATTATCAGCACTGATGCTCTTGCAAGAAAATCAGCCACCAAACTTCAAGCTGAGCCTGTGTTGTATTTCAAGATTTTACATCCACCTACTAAGACTGATTACCTCCTCTTAGTCCCTGAATGGAGAAGGTATTTCAGGACATGCTTAAATGTACCTGTATCTTGAAAAACTTTGATGTGTACTCAAACAAAGAAGCATTTCTCTGAACTGGGCTCTCAGTTTCTCAGAGCTGATGTTACCAAAGCCTACTAAAAACTGGGCTTCCAGCACAAGTCTGGATGATGTGACTGGTGATTTATGAATACCAAACCTTTTAAAACATTGTCATCTGGCCAGTTTTTTATTATATATTTACATACAAAGACACAGAGAAGTACAGTAACAGACACTTTTTGCGCATAATAAATAAAAAAAACCTCACCCTGATTCTGAAACTAAGAGTCAAAACATTCCTTGGTTTTAAATAAATGAAAGAACTCTACATAAAATAATCTCTTGGTGCTTTATATTTTTCACATGAAGTGCATAGGTTCAGCAAAACTCACACAGCCAAGATTTCCTTGGTAAACATTAAGGTTCTACTCCACTTGAGACATCAAGTCATGACTACTAACCTCTTCCCTCACTGAAAAACTCCAATAGCTTTGAAAAGGATGATTGCTTTAAGGGAAAACAAAGCACTTGGAGAAATAAACTCTCCTAAAAATGAGAGCATTCTCTCCTTGCTGGCAGTGAATACAGACCAGTGTTGTACACCCATACCTCTGCAAGCAAAAGGATGCTCCTGCAAAACCCCCAACTTGCTGGGCAGGACTCAGACAACAATCTTCAGACAAGTGCCTCACATGCCCTCTATACCAGGGCTGAAGTCTCAACAACTATATGTTATGTGGGAAAAGAAGCTTTTTTCCCCACCTTTGCCCTGCCCCAGATGGGTCAGATAGGAACTGTGCTCAATGTAGTGAATAGAAGGGGTTTTCTGGAGACAGAAGCTGCAGATCAGTGTGTAGTTGGGGAAAAGCAACTGAATTAGTAAGATGAGAGAAGAGCTGCAAGGATCCCAATGCCGTAAAGATGGATTGTGCTCCAGATGTGGCATCAAGGTTATTAAAGTTCTCTTTATCGGATTGTGCAAACACATAGCCACATATAATTGTTTACAGCTCTGTCAAAGATACCTAAGGCTTAGGATCTTGCAAAACATGGAACAAGAAAGGGTCTTTATTGACTGGACAAGCGGCGACCTGTTACTGAATGTGTTTGTTAGCACTTCCAACGTGATCGTGTGTCTTGAACCTCAATATGTAATAAAGGGCCCTTTCTGCTAAAGAAAAACCTTCTCTGTCCCAGATTTTGTAATAACACTTTTTTTCTATAGTTAGAATTCATTACATCTGGCTGTTTTTTTTCCTAACTTTCTAGCTCACTTAGTGGCAAGTTTACATTCAGGGTACTTTTGGCTCATAAAGGGGATCAAGTTTTCCCTTGTATTTTGAAATAGGAATCAATGAAAGCAATTTTTTATTATTTCAGTGCGCAGTCCGTTGCTTTGCTTTGTGAACGTGGCCTGGGTTTTTTTAGATGCCACAATGCTATCAAAGTACAAATTACTGTACATGCTCTTTTCTGACATTACAAGCTGCATCTGGCATTGAAAGCAATTTAACTGAGCTGAGATAGTGGCATGCACTGTGTGACAGATTAGTGCACCAGCAAAAGGAAAAGCTCTTATTTAGGTAACACAGCAGGCTTTTGTCCATCATTTTACATGTTAATTTAGTGACCTGAAACTCCTGATGATTCTTTAGCAGCTAAGGAGAACTGCTAGCATCCTTATGTTTTTATAGTGCTAACTTGTCCTTTCCAATCCCCTTTATCCTTTTTTTCCTACCTCAATAGTTTGCAACATGAAAAGGATGGAAGCAAAAGTTGACATGCTTTAGCAGTCCCCACAGACTGCTTAAACAAACACTGCGATTGCAATTTAGACAATCTGGAGTCCATTCAATATTAAATCCTCATCCCAGGCTACAACTGCCAAACAAATAAAGGATTCATGGAGTTCTTTACACTGTCATTTACTACCGCAACCATTGTCACTTGACAATCCAGAGGAGGAGCCTGCGAGGTCTGATACTGCACCGGCCACATCTGTCAACAAGAAGACAGAGAGCTCTGCTAAGCAAACAGGCTTGATCCTGCTTTACACAGTCTCCTTTTGTCTTGCCTCAGCTGAGTCTCTTCTAATCTTCTCAGGCTATCTTCAGCAGCACAAGCAAGAACTTCTGCTGGAACCAGGCAGACAAAAGATGCCTTTCTTCACTGCTGTGTACTGGTTAAATGTTTATGCCACTCCACCTCAGTCCTCCCACCGCACAACTGGAATGAGTGCATTATATTATTTGCAACAGAAAGTTAGACCAGTGTTCGTCATGGAACAGGGGGAAAAAACCCACAAATCACCTAAAATGACATTATAAAAACAAAAACTTTGTATGTTTGGTGTTGAAACACACTGCAAATTTTACTCTCCCTCAGCTGCGAATTATTTCAGTTACTTATTCTGAAGCAGCACCTAGATCAAGCTCTCATTGTGCTACTTCATGTCATGATGAGCTGGTTTGGTTAAGATAGTTCTCATTTCTTTCCTATAGAAAGCCACTGTCATTAGAAATATTAACTACCTCTAAAAATTGAATCTGCCTGGAGACATTCAGGTAATAGTGATCAAGACACATTGCTCTAGACATCCAGGCTGGCAATTATCAGCATTAAAAGTATTGCACTGTGTATCTCTTTTTCATAGCTACCTTTCATAAACAAATAGTACATAAGGAGTGTCACCAGGTAAACTCATCGGACACACTGCATCTCAAGAAAAATGAACGCAAGATTTCCAGCTGTTTTGGCATCAGGAACTGCAATATTTGTTCTGGAAGGAGCAAGCAACAGATGTAGTTAGATAGTGAAAGTTCATGTGGTTTTCAACCACACTTGAAATAAAACTCAGTTTGCCATTTTCATATCAAAAGCACTTGATACATGTCAGGAATGTTGAGGAAATCCTAACATATGAACCTCAACTTCCAGTTGCTTATGATAGTTAGAAGAAGCCTCACAGGACAAAATCCTTGGACCACACCTCTTGTTGCAAGGGACAAACAGAGCCCATTGCCAGTGCCACAGGTCAGAGGGCAGCGCTTTCCCAGCCCAGCCCACACTGCACAGCAAACTAATATTCATGGTGCCACGTTGAAACAAGAGCCTTCAGCTTATTTTGTTCCCACTTGCTTTGATGATTTCCTTCAAAAACACTATGACAGAGAGTTAAACGGGATGTGTAACCCAAAGTTGCAGTTAGATGACTTAACTATCCATGTCTCGGGGAATCAGCGTTTTCTCCTCACATATATAATCATGTTTTGTTAGCAATCAGACTGATGCAGTGTACTAGACCTGACTGATAGATCTGTACAGATACAAACCAGGGGGGGAAAAAAAGGAAAAAATCGCTAGGTGAAATCTGAAATAAATGGGTCTGTGCCAGGAGTGAATCTAGCTGGTTAAATATATATTAAAATCTTAATATCTCTTCAAATCTCTCATTCATCCTCCACAAAAAAAAAGGTGGAAAGAAATTCCATTATCTCAATGCTATTTGCTCTCAGTAGCATTACTCTCTACTAGTAGGAGAGCCACACAGCTCTCCACTTCCTCACTATGAAGTACACCTCTAACTTTATAGCCAATTCTGTTTAGCTGTGTTTTGATTACCATGTCTCTGCAGTGATGACTCCTGCATTTTCTTCCCCCCTCTGCCTGTGAATGTATTTTGCTCCACACAAATGGATTTGATACTTGATTGTACTCAAGCATAATTTCCTAAAAAATAAATAAATCAGAATAACAATTTACCTCTGTGTCCCTACTGCTGGCACTCTCACTTTTTAATGCTATAAGTTTAAGGACATCTAAAATAAAATACTTTTCAGGCCAAGATTACAATTCACACATACGCACACATAAGGGAGCAAATTCCACATTCACTCTAAGCTTTTTGCCTCCCCTGTGCTTTGGTGTCCTGTCCCTCATTTGAGGTATTTGTCACATGTTTTTAAAGGCCTCTGTCATGCATGTGGGTCTTGGCAGGTTACGAGTTGCAACCAGCAGCCTGCATGACCTGTGCAAACCCACTTCTACCCCCCATCTGATTTCTTTTCTTCTTGCTCTCCAAATACCATCTTGTCTGCCCCTGCTGAGATATCGCAGAAATGTTCTTCATCAACACACAGTGTCATCTAACACATGGAGCCTGCCAAGTTTTCATGTTGTTATATCAGGAAAATATCCCTCAGGGGCAAGGGGAGAGGAAGAGGTCATTTTTCATCTATGGAAGAGTGAGTAACCCTTTTCCTTTGGGACTAAGAGTGTCTTAATTTAACAAACCTTCTTCCCTGTCATTCTGCTGTTGCTCACTTGCAGACCACGACAGACTCAGCAGCACGAGAGTCGAAGAATTAAATGTAATTGCAGGAAAGTAGCAGTTAAACTTGGCTTGGCATGCTGGAATTCAAAATAATTAAATTCAGAATGGGAAAGAAGCCAAAAGTATAGGAGTTTCCAGTGCAGAGGAGGGAAATTTGTCCGGTTTCCAGGTGCAACGAGCAATCCTTAGAAGGCTCTCGTCAATTCAAAGAAGGAAGCCCAAAATGTGGGATCCTAGGTGAGCTTTAGTCAAACAGTATAAAACTTGAATCTTCAAAAATATTCAGACCTGGGATTGCTCAGAAACAGACTTATTCAGAGACAGAGTGCTTTTTATTTTTTTATAAACAAAAAAACGTCTTTAGTATTTTCTATTACGGGCAAACTGGCAATACCATGAGAAAGTTTTCCATGATAACATACACTTTTTTTTCCTTCAGGTACTAGCCCAAAAAAGGATTCAGTGCTGAATGGGTGTTCTTTTTGGCTGTGGACATTTGCACTAGGACCAGTACTTGCTCCACCTTAAGGTTTAGGCTCTCCATAGTTGAATGCAGGGTAAGTGAAGCCACAATACAAAATAAACCTCTGATGGCTTGATGAAAAGTGGTTGGTTTCGTATTCAGAGGCATCTCTGATGACTCCATTGACAAATCAAGCCCAGTGATACATAGGACATTTGACGTGAAATGGTGCCTGGCACGTTTATGAAATGAAACTGCTGGAAACAGTTATCCCACCCGCAGCCCAGACCCCACAGAAATACACAGAATTAAGTCAAGGGTTTACACTAAGGTCCCACAATATGAACTCCTTATTAGCCTACTAAACGCAGATTCTATTTGAGACCAGAACAGGATCATTTTCCAGCACTGGTATAGAGGAAGAGAAAAAATGTTCCTCTCATTAAAGCTCTTCCTTATACAGTAGAAATTTAATTAAAATGGTTAGTCCTGAAAATCTTCACTCAGTTTTAGTACAAAAAGATCTGCTTTTTTTCAGCTCCAAACCAGTTCTGTCTTTGCAGCAGTATTGGCCTCTTATCTAAACCAAACCTCTGTCTTTACTCAGATTTCAAATCGTCCTCTTAGTTAATTTCTGTGATACAGCCTTGTTTAATTTAGAGATGTTAAGCAATAATATCCTGCAAATACTTGCCATGAGTGACCTGTCTATAATGACGATAAGGTGAAGCAAGCAGAACTCTGCAGTCCATGCTTTTTTTGCCTCTCCTTTCATCCAAGCAAGTCAGCAATCACCAGAGGTGCTAAGCACTGTATTCAGTCAAGAATGTTTTTGCTTGGTTTTTCATGTCCCTTGTACAGGAATGGAAATGTTCCAGCAATTCTAAATGCAACAGAGAATTTTGCACAAAAAGCTGCAAAGGTTTCAAGACTTTTCTTTTCCCTTCTGATTTTTAAGAATCTTTTATAGTCCCAGAGAGTGACATGGGAAAGGGGGGAGGGGGGTGGAAAGGAAAGAAAAATCTCTCTATTAAAGATGGTCTCCAGTTCATCAGTTACAAACTGTGCCTTCTTCCTCTCTAATTGTACCTGCACAGAACCTGTGAGACATGGACTGGCCTAACCCATCCTCAGAGTCGTGGAAATCACATCTCGCTGAATACCTGATTAAGTCTCTGAGCATTAGTCTGTTGTTTCCTGGCCATGATTCTATGGCAGAAACACTTCATTTTTGATGCCTGCAGGTTTTGTCAGTCTGAGGAACTCTGGCCAGCCAGTTAGTTAGAGTAAAATAATACCATCCTCCACTCAAAGTATTTCTTTTTCTCCAAAGTAGAGGGTAAAGGATAAAGAACAGCATAAGCAACACCTGCACAGATCTTACATAAATTACTGTTTCCCCCTGTAATTCCTCTCTGTTAATAAAAAACCTTATCTTCTAGTAGGAGAAGCAAACTGTTCTGTTCTAACTCAATCCATTTGCTCCTTGAGCAACTTCATCCAAACCACTTGACCCTTGCTTTCTTGCTTTTGTGTTTGTTGGGGTATTTTTTGTTTGTTTTTGTTGTTGGTTTTTTGTTTGGTTGGTTTTGTTTTATTTTGTTTTGCTTTTGTTTTCCTTGCTTTTTTTGTTGTTTTTTTCCCTCTCCCCCAAAGTTGGAATTGCTTACAGTGTGGTAAAGGTTGGTAGGCATGAGAACATATTTTCCTGGTTTGTTTTTTTTTCCCAAAAACCTCCTCTTACCCCTCTGGCAACTTTTTTAGATTGCATCAATCAGGAAGGAAAGCTAGTAAGACAGTGAAAATACTCAAAACCAGTTTTCTGGAGAGAATAACACAGCAATCAGGTTCAAGTTCTGTTGCACCTGCAGGCACATTTTCTTGAAGTGCAGCTTACTGAAAACCTTGATGGATTAGAGATGCTTCTTTCCAACTCAACATCATCTGCCCCTCAAATAATTTCACCAACTCCACTCAAACTATTATAAAAGTACCCAATTTTGTTTGCTTCTTTCAGAATAACCCCTTATTCCACTTGGCCTTCATAACAGCAGTCTCTGCATGGGGAATGATTTTATGGGCAGCCTCACACTTCTAATTCAGTTTAATCTCTCAGCCTAATAATAGTCTCCTCTATCCATGTATTTGAGAGAGACAGATACGCTTAACCCAAAAAGTTCATCCAATATTTGAATCCCTGTCTTCAGACACACTGTTGTTGCTACTTCAACTTGTACCCACCATGACATAATGAAAAACCTCTTCCTTTTTTTCAGCCACTGCAATTAAAGGAAACCAGCTGCAAATATCTCTACTTTCAGATACCCACCATTTATTTCCACTGCATAAATACACAGAATGAAGCAGATGAAGGAGATGGAGTAATGGGATATGTTCACCAAAGGTGACACAAGATGAGTAAAAGGGCGGGGAACATGGCTGTTACTGAACCTTAGATCTCTTCTTATCACAATGGAAAGCCTGAGTGCTCTTTGTTTTCATACTGGATGTGATCAACAGGCACCAGATTCTTAAAAAAACCCCACAAAACCAAACAACACAACAAAATAAACAAACTCCTGAGATTTTCATTCATATTCTGATGACAAAGGATCAGAAGATGCTGAGAGGTTCTGCTGTGTACTCCTTTGCAGGGGAGCAATCAAAACTTCCAGATTTTCCACTCTGCCTAAAAATTGTAACTTGTGCAGAAAGTGTTCTTCACCACAGGACAGACTTCCTCACTTTGGAGGCAGGGGGAAAAAGACAGTGCCCTTGCTTTCTTTCATATACATGATCTCCTTGCCTTTTACTTGCATTAAATAAATCCCTTTGAAAAACAGCTTTCACACATCAAGTGTTAAAAATAAACTACAACAAATGGAAAAGCAGTTCCCAATTAGATTCCTTGAGTACTGGTAACAGATAAGAAATCGTCATGCTCCTGGTACATAAAATACAATATGCATGCTTAATTCTCAGAAAGTCCCACCTTTTAAAAAATGTTTTATTAAACATCAAAGCCTTCTATTACTTCAGAAAACCATACCAGATTCAAGCACTGATATGCAATTAAAAGAAAGAGCTAATTTCTGTAAGGAGGTTCTCTACTTTTAAAGACATCTTTATGTAAGCGATATTTTTTTCTTCCAAATTCAAACTGTAACTGTGTGTTAAGTGAAGAGTGAAATCTCTAGCTTGGCTTCAAAATGGCAATTTAAAGTCTTAATGACCTTCACATACCACTTTTGAACATCACATTAAAAAGATAAGCCTTTGAAAACTTTAAAAATGTGGGTAAGTAGGAAATATTTGAATAAGTAATTATGAAGGCTAAAGAGAAGAATGATATATATCATCACTAGGCCATACTCAGAGAAATACATTAGATCTTGAAGAATCAGTTGTTCTTAAAAAGACACGTATTCATATGAACGTTTGTTGCAGGTAAAGAGCATACACATATATATAATTACTAAAACTCCTATAAGAATAAAGCTCACAAAACAGTAGGGTTAAAACCTCCGATTCAGCAAAGAGCTTTTGTTTCAGCATAACTAACCATATGAAGTCCTGCTTGAGTCAACGTTTCACTCAAGGAATGCTCTCAAAAATAGCTACACATACGTCATAAACAGATGTCAGCAGGGTCAAACCCAGTTTTTCTAAAAATCAGTAGAAGTTGTAACATGCTGGCTCTAAGGATTCAGGACCTATCTAATCCAAAATATTCCGGAAATAAGAAAACAGTTCTTCATTGCTTGAATTTGAAAGAGGTGAGTATTTCAGAGCTACCTGTGGAATTTTATATCTAAATTCCCAGGTAATTTAAATACAGACAGTGACTTCCAATTCCTTAGGTGACTGGAAATTTCAGCCACAATTCCTAGAAAGTTAAAGCCAACATCGCTATGGTTTATTTTAAGGCAGTAGCTGTGCTGTGATTTGTTAGAATTGCAAGTTGCAGCCTCCCTAAAATGAGATGTACATGCATGATACCCTCATAAACTGGATTTAAAAAAACAGTCTCTGCTGAAAAACATTACTTTTCATAATTTAAGGGTGAAAAGGAAAGCAATGAGATCCATTTCTGTTTGAGTTCAAAGCAGAAGCAAATATTTATTTCAGTCTGCAAGCTACTGTGCTGCTACTACAGCACATAACAAAAAAGTGTAGCAAAAACTGTTCCACAATTCTTAGTGAGGGGCTCCCATCTATAGCTGGATCACTCGAGTTTTTGGTAACAGTAGAACTTTAACAAGGTTAACTAAATAAGGTTTTAATCATGACCTCCAGGGATGTCTAAGCAACATTACCTATCAGGGTTTCCTGTATGTGTTCCTTTATTTTTTATTATTTCTACAAACTTAAAACTGTTCTGAAAATAATTACTAGATTTAAAAAAAAAAAAAAAAAAAGGAAAAGGAGAAGAAAGAATTCTGTAGTTACAGTTAATCAATACCTTCCACATGGGAAACAGTGAGTTCCTAGAGTATTTATTTTGGGGTACAAAATATACGAAAGCAATCTAAACTCCTGAAAGAAGGATAGTCTATTATCAGCACATGCACTCAAACTTATACCTAAAAATCATGTTGTTTTCTACAGCACAAAAAAAAAAGCCAAGCAGACACGATTTCTCTAGTAACCTTAACAAGTTTTTAATGTCTTTACAGCGTGGGTTTAGATCTCCTATAGAAGGCCTGAGCTTTAAATAAGGTTTGTTTTGGTTTTGGTGGTAGAAATATAGCTGCTTTCAGAGGGAGGATTATAGAAGAAAAACATTCCGCTTCATTTTAAAAGGTAATGGATCAAATGTTTTTGATACAGCTTGTCTGACTTTATGTGGAGAACAGGGACAGTGAATTATTTTATTATCTTGTATTTTTTAAATTATTGCCAGGAGCCAGACTCCCCTTACACAGCAGGAGCTGTGCCTATTTACACCAGCTAAGGAGTCTATCTAATAATATTTTTGCAGAGACATGAATGAGCTGCACATGAAAAAAGATGCGAAGCAGTGAATATAAATTTTGCATGCGGGTGCTCGGTTCCTCGATTTGAAGATGTAAGAACAAAACTTTGTTCACACTGCTGGTAAATAATAATTACAGCACAGTTTAACTTCCAGTCTACCTGTGCCAATGCACCTGAACTTTGGGGTTGCAGAGGGTTTGAATCCAGACTGAACCCAAATTATGCCATTTGGTTAATAATTTGCATATTAATTCATTTTAATGTTTACAGCAAACACAGTAGCATTGCTGAAAATCCTAATTATAGAATCACTAAAAAATTACAGCACAGTAATTGTACCCCTCCATCTGAGCCAAGTCAGACATGGCTTCTCCCACATAATCTCACTGGGTTGTCCGGGCCTCCCCTCAGCCTCGTCTTCTAAATATCTGCGGGTCATAGAGGTGAGGTCATTTTGTCACTCCTTGGGATGAAAAAGAAAAGGGGGGAATGGGGGCGAGAGGGGGAAGCAAAGCTAAAATCCGACTTCATTTGATTTACTCTCCAAGACTGTTTTTTATTAAATATGTTTGACTGCTATCTCTAATTAAATGTAAAATTAATTTTGGCAAACTAACCACAGATGCAGTTTATGTTCAATTTTATCAGACAGATTTATTTATAAGCTGTCAACTTCTTGAAAGACTTCATTTTGGAGCAGTTTTAAATTGCTAACTGTAGCTGTAAATGGGGCTACTGTTCTCTGGAAGACTAAAGAAGAAGTATGCTATAAATGTCCATTCCATCTGCGAGGAATCATAAAACAATCACATTCCTTTATATTTTTTTTTCTCCCCCCTCCTTCTTAGGACCTTTATTAAATTAGTTCAACTCAATTAAAAATAACTTCAAAAACATTTCAGGGCCCTTTGTTTCAGGGAATACTTGGAACTCTCTGCACGGAACGTCACCCTTTTAACTAATCCCTTTTGGGGAGCAGAGGAGAATAGTGGTATTGTGACTTCAGACAGTGCTTTCAAGGGTCTCTACTGTACCGAATTGAGGTCACCGCCAGACAATGCCCAACACCCAATAGCCATTCAGGCGTTCTTCACAACTCTATCAAATGTGTCTTTCTTTCTCGCGCGCGCTTTCTCTCGTGGCAAAGTCACAGGACAATGGAGAAAGCCTCCAGCACCATTTATGGTCACCATATTTGCACATGACAAAGTCTATTCTTCCTGGTTTGCCAATCCCGTGGTAAAAAAGAATGAACCCTGGATAGATTTTCCCACCATTACAGTTGTTCAAACTTAGCTCAGATTAAAAAAAAAGAAAACTCTAAAAACAACAAAAAGCCCATCTAGGAACAGTAAGTGCCTTTTGAGAGAGTAGCTACTCCAGTCCTTGCTATTTTGGTATATAGGGAGAAGCTGCAGACATGAAGTGGAAGATTAAATATGCTACATTATAGCCTGCATATGCATGGCTGAGCGTACTGCTCAGTGCGAAACGGAAACGAAGGATAAAACAAGCTATTCTTTTTCATCCTCTCATTTGCCATTAGCTGCATTAGAAAACTCACGGTCTGAACAACAATGCAGACACTGGCATGCACAATTTGGTTTTACTTAGCAAGCTTTAACTGCTTCAATTGCAAAGAACAACAGCACCAAATCAATTACTGCACACTTGCGCTGGCTACTGCTGCTATTTCTGAAGATGTACCTCAGAAGTTTTACTCCTTCAACAGATGAGGATGAAAGACAGAGTGAGAATTTTGAACTAGATACGGCGAGCTTGCTGCCAGGAAGATTTTTATTTTAAATATGCGCTAGAGATACAGTATTCTTCACAGCCTAAAAAGATCTGAATGAAAATGTGCTGCTGTTTAAAAAGACTGTTTATAACTAGCACTTTAATTGACATTTGCACTGCCTCACCCACACACCTCCAAAACTCACACATCTTTGAATCCCCAACCCTTTGCCTGACAACAGGGTGCACAGCAACCTAACCTGCAGACAGTCAAATGCCATCAAACTCCTTGTCAGAGAATAATTTCAGAGTATTCACCCTATAACGAGACAATGTTTTTTCTCTATTTCTGTTTCTGACCTTTAAGGCAAGTTTTTCCCTCCATTTTGTACCATGCTGTTTTCATGGCATTCAGCTGCTGCAGACTCCTACCTTCCCTTCCTCAAAAAGCTAGGCCCCAGCCTCATGAAACAAATCCTGGTAGTTTTAGGAGCTGCTCCTGCACCAGAAAGCGCTTTGTTTCCCCCTCCTTCCCCCTCACACAGCTGGAAGGGAGATGTCCAGGGTGAGCAAACCTGAAAGCTGCATCTAGCTGTTCTCAAAAGGCCCAGTATGCCGAGCACACGGCCAGCCATACCTACTACATGCCATATACGATCACTTGGTACAGTGAAGAATCACAGAAAAATGGCTTCAGCTAGATGGCTGGGTGTTTTTTTTCCACCAGGAAGAAACACACTTTAACTGAATCATGATACTAAGCCTCCCAGGAACAGTTATGTCACAGAACTAGCATGATGCTAGGGACCAAATTCTGCTTTCACTCCCAAGGAAAACAAACAAGTATTTAATTCTAGCCCACTTTAGGGAATCCTGTAAGCATGGGTTTAATTTTAAGAACTTTGCCCAGTATGAGTGTTCATCTCAATCAGAGGCTGAACATCTAATTCAGGCTGAAGCCAATGGTGTATTAATGTCTATAAGAATCTCGGGATCCATCGGGAGTAAGGTACTTCTCTGGTAAACCTACATGAGATCTATGGGTGAGAAGTTCTATAGAATGACAAACCATATTGTTAATATAAAAAAAAAATAACTACAGCATATTCTATTTAAACAGCAAAATGTATGTGTTGGAGTACTGACTCATGGGTTCCAGACATGTGGAAAAGACAGCCAATTTTTTAATACCACTAAGTTACTTCCAAATTTGCTCCCCACATTTTGATGGTATGCAGATCCAGAAAGGAGTGAGTCATACCATTAGCACATTCTTACTTGATAGAGTAAAACTTAACTATCTGATCATACACGTGAGCATCATCTATCGACTGATAGCCAAGGCTTTCTGTCTACAATGGTAGCCTTTGTTAAATGGCAAGAAAAAACTAAGAGGTTAGAAAAAGGACTTATTGAAAGTTTGCTGTTCAATAGCATCTCTTTCTGCTTTCTTAAAAACTAAAATACATAAATAAATATAGAAACACATTTAAAAAGACTCTTTAATGAAAGAATACAAGAATAAAAAATCTACTTGAAAACGTGATAACACAGCATTTAACCTGTATTTATTGTATTGAACCTGGCTTTAAAATTGCTTAGCTAGGTGAATACATGTTTAAGTGTTTTGTTAACAAGTCTTACTTGCAATTACTCACTTTGTACACAAAAAATAAGACAGAATCTTCAAGAGGTAGACCACATTCTCTTTGGAAGCTTGATTTCTAGAGTTTCTATATTAGGTCTTCTTTTAAGCTACAGTATAGACTTCTGTTTACTACCTATTGGATAAGTTGACTTTGAAATCTCTTCTGAACCCCCCAAATACATGGAAAAAACCATAAATATTTTAGCCCTACTCTTTGTGATCTTTTTACTGAAGATCACTTTTACTAATTCTAACATACTTCTGGAAATAGATGTGTTCTACTCCAATAGGTTAATCTGAGTCCTAGAAGAAACTTCTGAAGCCAATGCTCCATCTAGCAATGAAAAATCCAAACAGGCACAAAGGAAAGAAAAGGCAGAAATACATGGATCACAGTTTTAAGCCCTCTTTTTTTTTTTTTTTTTTTGCAGATGCTGAACCAATAGGTTAATCTGAGTCCTAGAAGAAACTTCTGAAGCCAATGCTCCATCTAGCAATGAAAAATCCAAACAGGCACAAAGGAAAGAAAAGGCAGAAATACATGGATCACAGTTTTAAGCCCTCTTTTTTTTTTTTTTCAGACGCTGATCTAAAATGTCACAGAAGAAATCTGAACATATTTACTAAAAATATGCAACTAGTCCATTTACACTGAGCCCTGGACCACAGCTCAATCTATCCCTGCGTGCCACTAGCAATGATTGAGTGGCAGATGAACTGACACCCCAGAGAAGAGATGCTTATTTTCTCAGCCATTGTTGGTGCTGTGCATACTCAGCCCTGAAGATGACTGCAGCCTTCCAAGTGATGGCCTCACAATTACGGATTACAAGCTGAAACGCTTCATTCTGGCAGATGCCACTGTTGGGTGGGCTGAGAAAGTACCAGTCTCAAAGAAATTGCTGAATCTACTTAATCTGATACTATTTATTTTTTATAATCAAAAGCTAATGTGAACCACATTCATATTCAAATCATGTTTTTTTAAAAAATACAACAAATTAAAGCCAATTACAACTGAACTAAATAAAGTATACAGCCCTTCATCATGAATGCAACTGGTTTTAGATCTTAGATTTAAATTTTCTTGTTTCAGACCCAAGATTTCTTTCCATTATAAGACAGCACTTAACAAGTGGGAGGAAACAGGGTGGGAAGTCCAGCTTTGCCTTCTGATAGGAGATTTCCCTTCATCCTCAATTTTTTTTCACCACCTGAAATGCACATCATTAACATAGCAACACAACCAGCTGCTCAAACAAACCTCTGATGTTAGAACATAGGGTACTGCTGATCTTCAGGCCAAAATATTTCATGCCTTTCCATAGCTGCACATATGTGAGCTAATTAAAGCATTGCTGGAAAAATTCCTCCCTCCTTTACAGCTCATATTCTACAGGTATCTGAAGGATTGCAGGCTGGGTGCTTGCACAGTTACATTTCTTTGAAAAGCTAGGGCTGGGGTCAGCACGGAGGTTTTCTTCTCTGCCCCTCTTGCCATGTCCTAGAGGGAAAAAGGACCCCCTCTTCTAGGGGCATGCTGCAGAGGGGCAGCTAGAGGGGGCAAGAGAGAAAAGTGCCTGGACCAACTATGCCTGTTCAGCTCCTAGGGAGTCTCTCTATCAAGAGAAGCACTCTTGTTGAGCAAGGAGATTATGCTCAGCCAAGTGCCTCTGGTGACGGAAAGAGACTTTTCTTGGTGTCTCAGAATGGACTGTGGACAGTTTCCTAGAAGAGAAGTCACCATGGCATGGTTAGGCTTAAACCAAGACCGAAGTGGAGTCTAAACCACAAAGAGCAGGAGAAACATATTAAGAGCCAGGTTTTCTATGCCATTTATCCTCACTTCTCTGAGTGACATCCTCCTCCCCCCTCCTGACCCCCATATGTAAAGCATTCAATATATACATATACAAAAAAAGTCTTTGTTTCTTTAAGTAAAACCCAGATGTAGAGTTTAAAAGATTTTTTCTAGCCCTCTAAGAAGCTCATTAAAGTCAAGTCCACTCCCAAACTGTAGCTGACTCACAGTCCCGTGAGAGGATGGATGCCAGGAGAGGCTTGGAGCTTCAATGAGAAGGCTGTGTGACAACACAGCTGCTCAATCATCACAGCTGGGACAACTTGTGTCCCAGCAAACAGGGCCACTGTGGGAGTGTTACTGACTTTTCAGTGGCCACCAACACAAGTGGGTAAACTCTGATGCTCTTCTACCAGGTGAAATGTATAGGTACCTGACTAATTGCACTGGCGTGAGTGCTATTTAATATTTCAGCGTTGTTTGATGAAACCAATGTAGGCTCATTGTTGGGTTTGCAGTAGAAATCACTCCTAGGAGGGCAACAGCATGATGCCCACAGGTGAGAAGAGAAGCCTCAACAGAAGAACAGCTAATGACACTTGAAAAATGTTGCCTGTTCCAGAGATAGGAACATGGAAGGGAGAATAACAGAGGCTGAACTATGTTCTCCTTTAAGTTATTTATATTAATCTATTTAGAGATATCTTGGAAACAACTCAAATGGAGTAAATGTTTACTGCTCTTTTAAACTCATATTCAACTCAAGAGTTATGCCATTATTGCTATGGATTCAGGCACCTGTCTTTCTGATGTGACCTTTCTTGAGATTTAAAAAAAGAAAAAAAAGCAAACCAACCCACTGTTTTTCTAAAAACACAGTCAGCAAAATCTAAGAGGATGTGAAGAACCACCAAGAAAGATCATGTTTTCTGAAGTGAAATTGTATTTCTGAGTGTTAAGTTGTAACTTAGAAAGTCTTCTGGGGCCAAGTTAGCACAAAAAGCCTTGCAACCCTCCACAATTAGAAGGTAACAAAACTTCGTCTGAACTGCTTTTACTCCACTGTTTCATTACCTTGCAGTTGGGACAGGCTACCACACCCAGACAGGGACCAACAATAACTAGGTGTTGGCTCAGGCTGGCAACCTGTTGAATTGTAGCAAATAATTTGTATCTGAGGACTTAAACACTTGGGTATACACAAATATATCCACACACCTGATGTCTTAGTGCCAAGCTTTTGTGAAGATGCTTGGTTTCAATGCTCCCTTGCATTAAACTCATGAGAGCTCCACAGTGGTGGTAGGACCAGCCTTGAGCTAATATGTACAACTTTATCAGTTCATTATTTTTTTTAATCCTGAGGAGCTCTTTTCTTTTGCTGCTGGATAATACAATGCAGTGTTTATTTCTGGTTTGATAGCATCCAAAGAACTTTTGGACTTGATTTTATGTTTCTGGAAAGCATCTATTATGGGAGACCTTATAAATATAAATTAATGTGATCCCCTGTAGAGAAAACACACAAGATCATGAGTCCCCTTAACAACACAAAGGGGATACCTGAACATAAGTATAAAGATATATTAGTGCTATGTTTTCTTTTTTATGAGAACAATTTCATTTTCCCCTGTCCTTCCAGCCAGACTTGGCTTGTGTGATATTGAGAAGGAAGAATCATATACTTTCAGAATGGCTGACAGTCTGCTTTAGGCATTATATCTGAAAGCAAATCAGCAGCAGCAAGGAAATTGACATTTAGAGAGAAAATAAATTACAGGACATTGAAATATCTGTATTAGAGCTGTAAAAAGTAGCAAAAAAAAAAAAAAAAGTTAAAAAAAATCACCTGATGCTGTTGGGGAAGGATAGAGAAGGGAAAAGGAAGATGATATGAAGAAGAAAGTTGTTGGTTTTTTTTACACACCAGGCCTATTCTGAAAGGCAAAATAACACACACAAAATGCTACAAAGACTTCTAAATCTGCTGCTTAAAAGTTGGGACATGCACAATTATAACTGCCTATACAACCTTTATTTGGTCCCATCACATAGATTAATTGCAATACAATAATTGCACAATCACAGATTATTTTTCTGTAAGATCCCTGTACCATTGCACAGAACAAATCTTGCAGAACAAATCAAGCATGGGTGGTCAGTGAGGATGGGGTTTTGGGAGTTTCATTCATTTTTTGCAGATTGTGAAGGTCTGTTGTGAATGAGACAAGGGATGGAAGGAAGGAAGCAAAAACTCACTTTAGCAGACAGGTGGATCCTGCTTGGGAAGGCTGGATCTCCTCCATGTTACAGCCTACGTGAGGTCACCTGTGTAACTGAACTTTCCTAGGTATTTCTAACTCTGTCTTCCCCATTTTCTTGGTGTGGGACTTGAAAGTGATATGCAGAACCACTGAGCACTCACGGCTGCAACCGGAATAATTGGATGTATTACTCTGAGGATAAAAAGTGGTAGATAAGGTTTACTATTGAAAAGTAATACATAAAAACCAGACAATTTTTAGTATCTTAAATTGTCTTAGATGCACTGTATTCGCAAAATTTCTGCTGTCAAGTTTCCCCATCCGGAAAACAGAGATACTCCCCTTTCGCAGCTTCCCAACACACCTACTGTGAAGATGATGTATTCAGATATTCTCTTGAACATTGCCATACAAAAGACTACAAGAAAATAAATAATTCTGTCTTCAGAGCAAGAATGATATGTGATTGAATGGTAGGGATAGTGCTACACGCTGTATGATAAGGAATAATGCAACACTGAACAGTGGCTCATTAATTGACCATCTTCATGCTATGTGGTCAATGAGGATCTGTGTAGGAGAAAAATGGTACATGATCATGTAATTGTAGACTGCATCATATGAACAGATAGAAGAATCCTGAAAAGAAATTACACAGACAAGAGTGTTGAGCAGTGTAATTTGAGTGCTTGACTTTGCAAGCAATGTTATTTTAACACAGCTTTTGTGTGCATCATTTCCTACGTTTTTCAAAAAAGGCAAACAGAGAAAAGAGCAGTTTCACTGTATTTATCATGCTGCCAAAAACATGTTAATCATTTGGATCAGGACCTTCAGCTCCACCTCCTGTACCTCCATTCTTCTGCTAATAGAGGTAAAAATAAACTAATACCTATGTAGCTCTTACACAGTGAATCTTCCACTGAAGCTTGAGATATTTGACGGTAGCAAAAGAAGGGGATGCATTCCAGGTTCCTGATAAAGGATACTTGCTTGGCTCTCTTCCCTAAACCCTCCATACTTTATCTAACTCTATCTTTTCTCTACTCTTCTTTCAGTTCAGCCCTAGTCTTCTGGTCTATCAGTGTTAACACACAATCTTCACCATCCAAGAACAAATCTTTCCCTTTACTTCCACCCCTCTACCTCAGCATATCTCAAAAGCACGTAAAGTAGACATATATGGGCACATACTCAAGGGCACAGCAAAGGCATATCCCTGACTCAGAGATGACCACTTGGGAAATTCTGCCTTTTTTCATGGCTCTGGAGTATTTAGACTCCTCAATGAAAGTCTACCAGTTTCTCTCTCTCCTTTTTTTTTTTTTTTTTTTTTCCTTAAAATGGGTGAACCGAGTATTTTCTCTCATATCATTCAATGTAAGAACAGTACACAAACAAAAATAAGACTGTGAGGTCAGACCAAATGTCCATCTTGCCCACTATCTTCTCTATGAGAGTGACCAAAGCAGATGTCTAGGGAACAGCAAATTTAAATAAATCAATAAACCTGCCTGAGGCAGATATTCAACACTATACAGTCTTATAACAGGAAGTGTTTGACAACTTCAAAAATATTTTTCTTCTATAGCACTCTATAAATTTCCATTACATTCACAAAATTCCACTGGAGAGGCTGTAATTGCTGAGAGTAGATAATAACATATAATAGGGGAAAACAGTTCCTCAAGGAATATGAACAATAATGCTTCCGGTCTATAGCTCATCCTTCCAGTCTGTGTTTTTTTCTTGTGAAAAACATGCTAGTAAGATGTTAACTTTTATCAAAGCTTGTATTCCCCCTCCCTAAGATACACAATCTTCCATTCACCTCATCTTTCTACTCCAATGCAATTCATGCAGACCTAGTTTTAAAGAAAAAGGCCTGTTTGTCAAAGAAAGAGGCCTCCTTGTGGTTTTGTATTGTGTGTTCTTATATGGAAGATGCAAACTCAACATCAGTGAAGTGTTGTAATTGCAAACCTGAGCTACAATCCCTATTAAGTGGCTCCCAAATGCCTCACAGTCTTGGTTAACCTACAGTGATTTCTGACTGACCCTGGCCTGCCCAGCAAAGTATTGTATTTTTCAAATTCCACTATGAACTACTGAAACTTCTTTAAAAGAAATCAAAATAAGAGATATAAGAAATGGGGGGACGGGAGCTGGAGGGAGAGAGGTGTGTGAAGCAAAAAGGAAGGATGTTTGGGAAAAAAAAACCCAAACAAAAAAGATATAAACTATATGTAATATATAAACAGAGTGGTCAGAAGAAAAATAAAGCACCTTAAGTCTCAGCAGCACTGTAGACTTGTTCCCCAGCAGCTGCACCTCCACAGCCCCTCATAGAGAGTGCCTGACCTTCGCAAGATGTGGGAGCAGCACATCGGTGTTTGATAGAACACTGGTCAGCAGCCTCATGTTGTTTTGTGTCTTCAAAGGAAAGATGGGTTAGAAATATTTGGACAAAGAGGAGAGGCTAGGCAGGGCACAAATGGGTCTCCCAGCACCTCTTTCACTGGTGCTTTACGAAGACTGTGGCCAACCTTATAAAGAAAAGGAGAGAAACATCCTATGGAAAAGCAGATTTATGCTTTTTTTTTGCTGGTCTTACCCAGGGGACCTGCTGATATAAAGTCCCAGGGTTTTGCTTTCCAAAGGTTTCAGGCACTCAGGGTGCAGACATGGTTCTTCCCCCATCACACCACAGCTGCCTGACCAGTCAAGGACTGCTGTGGGTTCAGATTAGAGAATTATTACAACTATCAGCAGGTGAAGGTCACCTCAAAAATCTGGGTTTTGTCTCTACCAGAGGTTCCTGAATTCTCTGTGCATTGGGAGATGTTGGCCCACATTTCAGAAAGCCAATAATGTCACTGGCATAACAGTAATTACTTCCTTATCAAATTTTATCTGTAAACTACCGCCCATGTGAGCGGCGGAGAGGCTCTGTTTTGTAAGGTTTTATCCAAGCAAAGACTCAATAGCAACTTGTGTTATTTTTTTTCTTAAGAGCAGGCAAAACATAAGGCTATTCTACCAGGACCTGAAGTAAGGCCTCCAGGGACTCCAAGAGTTTTGAGTCTATGATCTGTAATGCACCTTATGAAACAGGAAAAAAAATAAAATCATGCTGCATTTTAAGAACCTGATATCAATCATGGTGTCCTTATTATTATGTTGGCTAACTGGAATCAATTAAACTGAAGAGAACAGACAGGGAGACAAACAGGAAATTAAGTGAGAGTAAAGATTATTTGTTAAAAACAATAACGATGTCCTGGAGGAAACAGTAGAAAAGTTATTAATAGGAGAATGCCTCCTTGCTGTCTGAATCTAGGCTGGCAAAGTTTATTCTTTCCAGCACTGAGCACAGCATCAAAGGGGATAGTAAAAGTCCACGTCCTCAACAGAGAGGGTAGTTGAGCAAATATTGGAAGGGGACAAAGGAAAATGCTACTCAGGGACTCTCTGCTTCTCTCAGACAAAAAGCAGGGATTCTAGATTGACCGGGGTTTATTCCGGACCTTCCCTTTCAAACATTTTTTCTGCTTGCAGGTTCTTTTTCTGTGCAAAAATAATGCTTTGCTTTTAAAAAGCTGTTCTAAGCCACTGTAAACAGCAACTGCAGGTGGAAATAGGAGGAAGAGAGGAACATGTAAACAAGACAGTTCCCTGTTTAAAAGATGTACCTGGACCTGTCAATGAAGGATGTACTGAAAAAAACCCAACCCAACCCAAGTGCAGGTCTTTTTGTAAGACTGTGAAATAAGAGAACTTTCTCAAAGTTTTACAGGAATCTATGCCTACTTTTATATGTTTTTATGTACAATAACAACAAAACTGAACAAATATAAATTCGGGCCTGACCTGTGTGGTTTTGTCCCATCCTGAAAAGAAAAGCCACGTAAAACCTGAACAACTTACAGTTTTGCACATAAAAACCAAACTTTGTGATGTGAAAGGAGGTCCCGGGGCTTCAAGCCAGGCACCTAAAGTAAGAGAGTCAGTCTTTTGAGGCTGGCTCTTCTCTGCCTCTTCCACACTTTTGGTTGGTATTACAAAACTATCAGTCTGTGAGATACCATCTAGCAGTGGCCACCAACCTTCTCCTCCATTTTTTCCTATGTAAGAGTCTGAAATGAAGTTTGTTCCACACTATTAACCTATGACAGAAGACTGCGGAGATAAGATTTCGCTGACATAAAGAACAAAGAAAAAGAAAGGGTGTGAAAATTGCAATGACAAGGTTGCCGTGGTAGTTCAAGATGTATGAAATGAAAGAAAATATCTGACAAATGTCTGGATAACACAGGTTGGGCACTAATCACTTTGGTTGAGTCAATCGGAACTACATTTAATAGAAAGCACAAAAGATTTCATTTACAAGCCTAGCTTCCTAACTGTAACATCTAAAATTTATCCAAAATTGTGTTGCTTTAAAGAATAAATTATATAAAACCCTGCTACAAAGATACATTCTCAAGCTGCAAGTTTTCTAAACCAGGCAAAATAAATATTCCATTACACTGAAACCAATTCAGATTCTGTTTATAAGAGGAAATGCTATGGCATTGGGAAAGCTACCTATGTTAGAGTTAAACATCAAACTAGTTTCATGGGTTAGACAGGATTAAGCAATATTTTGAGTGTGTGCACAAAAAAAATCTTTCATCTTTGGCTGGGCAAAAAGTTTTCATATATTCTAAAGTGAAGATGGTTTTAAGCTCAAAATGCCACAATTCTGCAGAAAAAGGAGGAGGACTGAAATTAGAGCCAGACTGAATAGAGTTATTTTCATACTTGCTGTTGTTGAGCAGGAGCAAAACATCAAAAGCAAAACCAAGGAAAAAAATTTAAAGGCTTGCATACAAATATCCTCTGTGGAGAGTTTTTGCTAAAGAGCCTGTGGTAATGCCTAGTTTGACACCAACTTGGCAAAAGTCTCAAGCTCTATTTCCTTCTGCACAGCTTAATTTAATACAACCACATACACAGTGAGCACAAACCCAACAAGGATGGTGCTTACATTTCTCCCGAATTGTTGTGCCCTAACTTCTGGCCCAGTGAGTGACATCCTTTTTTCTGCTGCAGAGCAGACATAAGTTATCTAATTTTCTAGCTAGTATCTTTCAAATCTAGCTGGAAACTCTCCTCAGGGGGATTTCCTCTGAGGAGCATGCACAAGGGAGTGAAGGGATGCTTCAGGGATTTGCAGTTCCCTCTAAGGGGACCCAATATACCTGTACACCCCTTGCATCCTCAGACTTTCAACCTACTCAAACTCCTGCTCTACTTCATATGGTACATTCCAAGTTGTCATACAGCAAATACGCATAACACCATAGAAAAGCATATGAAAGCAAAAAAAGCCCCCAAAACAAAGAAGCTGCAAAGCGAACAGGGTAGGAGAAACTACACTGGTTTTGCTAGAGTCCACAGTACAGTCTCCTTCTTGGGACTGGGGGAAAAAAAGGAAAAAAAAAAAAGACAGAAAAAAACTCTCTAAATGAATGGGTCTTTTTTTCCCATTGTTGTTTATGACTATAATTTAGCAATGCATTTGCTAGCCACTGTAATCATCAAACAGGCCTTGACAATTAACAAAGAGACCATGAAAATGAAAGTAGTGAAATGGAAATGAATCACAGCAGAAAACATCTTTCTGAAGAAAGACAGACTAGAATGAACACTACTCCAAGTAAATTACATATTAATTAAATGAATTAGCAATGTTACTATTGTCTCACTTGGCTACTCACACGCATTTTACCAAAGGACCCTTGCAGCTCTATGAGTTTCTGTCTTTTCACCACACACTTGTGTAATGCCTGCTTCCTAACTGGGATCTGTATTTTCAGTAGTTATGGATGACAGTAAATCCCTCTATACATTCCACAGCAAAATGACTTTCCACAGACAATTTCCAGTAGTTATTCTGAACACTGTCCTTCTGTGATGCCAACCTATCCTGTTTTTGACAGAGGATCTGTACAATACTGCTTCCATACCGACAAGGAACAAGAGAATACTTGATGATAAACAAGGAGAGTATGGTCCTCCTGCTCTGCTTTATGGGCTCCCTTTTGGACTGCAGAAGTGAGTTGGGCCAACTATACGTAGGTGCAGTATTTTCAAAGGCATGATGTAAAGTTGGGTTCCCAGTCTCCTGCTCCAATTTAATTCTCAAGACTGCAAAGTGTCCAACAACTTCCCAGAAAGTCAGAACATCAATTTGAATAGCTGTATATGGATTTGAGGACCTACTTTTCCAGCAATTAAAAAAATAAAATCCTTATTTGGAAAAAGCAAAAGCACCTCTCCCAAGTTTCTCCCCTCTCTCTGAATGAGACCCTGCACACACCACGGAGGGCCTCTAGAGCATTAGGGTACGATGGCAGACGTGCATCTTGTGCATTGAAGGTGTTACAAGAAACAAAGTTGGCTATGTCGACAAGATGGGGTGGGATCATGCGTTCCAGGAGTCAAAACACTGGATGTACCTGGTCTGCTGATCCTGTATGGTCTGCTGGCTGTATTGATATATGACAAATCACCTCAAAATGGAACTGCAGCTGTGGGTGAACATGAGGCAGAAGCTGATTACAGTTCTGATGCTCAGCATATGACAAAAACTTGGTGTAGAGTTTTAGCCCTACGTGCTTTCTTTAGAAATTCATATTATATGGGGCAAGATTCGCATAAAACTAAATTCAATTTCAAGTGTTTAAAACATGCATTGTGTTCACCAGAACCTTCTGCTTAAAGACACAGTCACATATATACCAAGTACAAAGTGGCAAACAACCTTCTGAAATCCACCAGTAAGAGCCCTTGCATCATTGCTAAAGTGCCAAAATAATTATTTGTTGTCTTCAAATGTGTGAGTGCATTGTATTTAAGAATCTGACTTCACAACCTTTGCACGTGATAAAGATCAGATAACTTAGTGAGAAGGACCTTAAAGAAAATGTAAGAAAACCCAGGGCCCTCGATTAAGCTGTGGCCCTATTTTCTTGGCATGTTGTCAACAGCTTGTCAACAACAAAGGAAATATTAAACCAGCATTTGGAGGCAAAGGAAATAAATACAACCAAATATGTAACTTAGAATAAATTGTGGCTTTGCAGTTGACAATTCTCAAAAGGAAATTGGCCTCCTGATGTTGAGGAAATGGGTGGTCCAATTACTAATCTGCTCAAATTATTTTCATTCCAAAATATTGTTAAAATTACTGTCATGATGGAGCAAACATCTAGCACCAAATAACTTCCAATAAGACCTCAGAAGCACACAGATGCTCTCCCCAGAAGAACTGTGACAAGCCTTGCCCTTTCAGCTTCACATCCTGCAAAAAAGGCTTACTGTAGATAAGCTCAAATTAAGACAGAACGTACTGACCTACCAAGCATTTAGTCCTAGCTTAAGCTGGGGTTCTTATGTTCTGCACTTTATTACAGCACACAGCACTTCTCTCTGTGGTCGTGTTCTTGGCATAAATGAAGTCACAAATCACCATTGTTTAAAATGATTAAAGGTCTTTCTGCATCAGTATTATTATTAGCATTTTGGTTTAAATGAACAGTCTGCCATTTTTTCAGCTACAGTCAAATAAATGAGACTCCAAGTTCTGCTGGGAAAGGAAACCCCACACTGTCTCACTTGAATAGAAGGCCAACATGCATTTTTGGCTGTGCCTGTCAGTTTTCCCTGACTTGATACAGAAAATTCAAATGCCTACAGACAAATTAAAGTGGGAGCATACTGCATTAAAAGATTACTTGTGGGATGTTGACATTCAGATACGAACTTCACACCTTCACTTTAACCTCACGATGCAGCAAAATATAGTCCTACGTCCTAAAACTTGGCAAACTCTGGGGAAGCTCACTAGGGCTCGTACTGTGCAGCTCAACACTGCTATGTAATTTCTGCCTATTTCAAATGAAGGAATTCTGTGTGTAAAGAAGCATTGGTTCTAAATACTTACTGAGGCCACATTTCCGGTGTATTTTAAAAAGGACCACATCTGTTTGTAGGTAAGAGAACAGTGGTTAGGTGGATTATGACAGGGTCATCTGGTCTTTTATTCTTCAACCTCAATTCTCAGTTGAGGTTGACAAAAGCAGAAAGAAAATATCCATCTTTCCTTCCAGGAACAACCATGTATTTAGCAGTATTTTAGATGGTTTTGTCTTCCTCTTAAGCAACAAACACCAAGAATTGCCAGATAAAAGAGTATTTACATGATGGACAAAGTGATCTGAGCTTCACAGACCAACTGACAAATTCTGTGTTTCTGTTTTACATTTCAATAGACAAAATACTAAGGAAAGAAGCCATGTGCACTGTATACAAAGCAACTCATGACCCCAAATGTAAATCTTGCTCCATCAGATAGCTTGGCTCTACAGATAATTATTTTTTGTTAGCATTGTGAATGTGTTAGAATGATGTATTTCATATGTATAAATTACCTTCTGCCTTGTAAGGTTATCATGAAAATGAGATCTTGCTCCAACTCAAGCAAGCCCAGAGATAAAGGAGACAACAACAACAAAGAATATCAGCCCTTCCATCTCCCTGTATAAACAGTTTGAATAGCCTCCTGCATTTCAAGGGTTCTTGTCACTGATGATCTTTGGGATCTTGTAGCTGAACTCTACACTTCAGCAATGAGGACATCCAGTGGCAATCACCAGTTAACTTAGGCAATGCAAGTGCTTTCTGCAACTCTGAATTTGGTATTTTGAGACTATTTTTGTTTTACTTACACCTGCATGGGATGAATAATATCCTTTTTCTTGTTTGGTGACTGTTTTTCTTGAGCTAAATTGCCTATTGACACTAGCCTGAAGCTAAGCAAAAAGGGCAGATAATATAGCAGAAGTCATTAAATAATGTTTGGGGTTTTTTTGCCTATCATTAACATGAATACCATGTGCAATTTCAATTCCTAAAGAAAAGCCATAACAATCTCTGACATTGGTATACAGCAATTGCTGATGAAGACTGCTCTAGCAGCAGTTCTTCTTTATAGAATATTTTATGCATTTAAAACACCTGGGCAAAGCACAGTTATTTTCTATAAGAGGTGAATGGCAAATGTGCTGCTGTTTTCTAAAAGACGAAACTAAGGCAGAAAGCTGAGGCTGTTTTGTGAGTGGAACTAAAAGGCAGGCAACTTCTTCCTGATTCAAATCCATCCCGGCCCACAGCTGTCTTGTTTGTTTAGCAAGGATTGTGTTGTACTGAAATGGGGTAAGGTGAGGGGAGGTTGGAAGGAGGCACACCTATGTTTCATAATCATACACTTTTCCGGATAGCCCGAGCAAATCCCCACTTAGTGCTGTTGCTAGGATTGATTTTAGCAGAGGAAAGCCAGAAGTTTCCCATCACAGGCAGAAGCACTCTTTCCTCTGTACCCGCCTCGTTAATGAAGAGGAGAGGAGAGTGTTTAGTTGCTGTGAAGCAGCCATCGCATGAAACAGTTCCCAAAGGGAGCCTCTGAAAAGAGTTACTGCTTCTTTAACCTAACCGGAGGTCACGGGGAGAAGCTCTCTTTCCTCTGTACCCGCCTCGTTAATGAAGAGGAGAGGAGAGTGTTTAGTTGCTGTGAAGCAGCCATCGCATGAAACAGTTCCCAAAGGGAGCCTCTGAAAAGAGTTACTGCTTCTTTAACCTAACCGGAGGCAAGACCTTGATAGGAATGAAGGACGGAGCTGCAACTGCTGAGGGAAGAAAAGAATTGCAAACAATTAGCGTGTTGATGTCAGCTTAAAGAGGGTCACCCAGAGATCAGCTTTCCCTGCATCTGTTCTTTAATTAAAAAGAGAAAGGTGGCAGTGTCCACTACTCATCACTATGGTAACATTTAAATGCCATGCAGCTGGAACTGGCTTCCCACTCGATGCAGAGTGGGATCAGCCAAGAGCAGAGCAGGTACAGGTCCACCAAAGGGCAGGAAAGGTCCCTTGGGCTGCAGCTCGGAGACCCAGGAGGACTTCTCAGCCAGGGCAAAGTGATACATGTGTCTGTATGGGCATGCATTATGTACTCCGTGTCACTGTGGCTAGTGAACAGCAAGTGGAGCATTCTGGGGATGAAAGACCAGATATGTCACATATCTGGAGAGGTGAGAGCGAGGAGGGGTTTCGGCAGGTTTCCACTGTGGTTGTCTGCCATTCAACCTCTGCTGACTGCTGCCTTTGATCATCATTAGCACATGAATGCTGTCCCTATGACAGTTGCTTATCATCTTCATTTAAGTCACTACAAAAATATTTGCCAAAACTATTGTTTGGTTTGCTCTAATAATAGTTATTATATTATTTCTTCAATTAATTAGAGACAGCTGCACTCTGCTTTCTCTGCTTCCTCTTGAAGTACGTCTTGCATTATCAGCACTGACAAGACTTTTGTCCACAGAGATGTAGGCCTTTTTTTTCTTTTCCCCCTTCTGGTTTCAGTAATTATTTGTGTGATTGCTTGCATCTTCTACAAACTGCAGTACTGAAATAACAACACACAAATGATACCAGACCAAAATAATATAATATCAGTGCAATTAGAGTAAAAAATGTCTAATACATTTTGTAAATTGACATACAGTTCTGCAGTAGAGACGCCATCATATATTTTACCTTAGAACTAAAAATATCTAAGTATTTTATCCCTCGAAAATGATTTCTGAACATCATTTCTTCTCTCAGCTTGAGCCCTGTCTGTATCAGAATCAACTATGCTGCATGTACATAACCAAAAATCTCTGGAACCCTCACCATTTAGAGTTTAGGTACTCAAGGAATAGGAAATAAGATTCACTGCATGCCAACCTAGTAAAGATCTTTCCATTCTTTTATTTTCATACACAGTTTTAACATCTTGCCTTTTAAATATAACAATACGTTAACCAGATTATGGGAATGTATATTATCCTATATTATTATATGAACAAAGCACAAATGAGATTCTCTTAAAAAAAGAACCTGTTAAAAGCCCTTATTACACCAAGAGCAGAATCATGAACAATTGAGTTAATAACTATGTAAAATATAAGAGACATTTTCAGTTAGGCAATGAAATGTCCTATTAACATAGATGTTTTTCATGAGCTATTTTAATTTGTACCTGGCCTCCCTCAGCTCAGACCTCTCTTAGATCTCCTGGTCATTTATCTCTCATGCTCTAACAAACTCTTGTAATCCTTTAATAGTTCACATTTCTTGGCTGTGGCTGTTATAACACATCTAACCACCAAAATAAAACATTTAGCTTCTAGTCACATTACATTTCAAACATAGAATCATAGAATGGTTACGGTTGGAAGGGACATTAAAGATCATCAGGTTCCAACCTCCCTGCTATGAGCAGGGACACCTCACACTAGACCAGGCTGCACAAAGCTTCATCCAACCTGGCCTTAAACACTTTCCACAACCTCCCTAGGCAACCTATTCCAGCACTTTGCTACCCTCATGTTGAAGAATTTCTTCCTGATGTCTAAACTAAATTTTTCAGTTTAAAACCATTAGCCTTTGTCCTATCAGTACACTCTCCGGTGAAAAGCCCCTCCCCAGCTTCCCTGTAGGCCAGGATGCAGTTGGCCCTCCAGGTTCCAGCACACATTGGTGGCTCACGTTGAGCTTCTCACCTGCTACCACCCCCAAGTCTTTTTCCTCAGGACTGCTATCTAGCCATTCTCGCCATAGCTTGTACCTTTCCAAGAAATAAAGGTGTATCAGAAATTGAAACATAATGTAGTCTAACATTTATTTTTATATAAAGCACTGCACTACTGGTGCTTTTCTTATTATGCAAATGTAGGTCCACCAATAACACCAAGATAAGCAATCTAATAATTGTAATCCATTGTCAAGGACTTCGCAAAGAATCTTGATGGAGTTAGATACCCAGTTCCACTGATACAGATTAGTCTTATGCTTTAGGTTCCATCAAGACTTCCAGCCATCGCTTATGGAAATACAAACAAATGTAGAGAAAATATACAACACAACTTCCATTACACTCAAGCTAAAAGAAATAAAAAAAGAGAGAATCTAACTCCATTGGCATCAACTGGAAAAATTCACAGCTTTTAGCAAGACTAAGAGCCTTAAAAACTACTCGACTCAAAAATTATCTGGAGCATCGTAAATGGAAACCCAGTGACTCAGTAGCTCTGGCATTCTGTATCAGTAGGGTTGACTCTCTCCCTATAGCATAATGCCCTGTCCATGTGGCCATCCAGCTACTGCACAAGTATGATCCATACATTTGATGGAAAAAAGAAAAGTTTATACCACAGCTTTTGTCAGCTTGATCTCCCCACAAATACTGCTTGAAACAACTAAGCAGGAAACCATGGGATGATAATGAAAGATTTCTGTTATCAAGTGGACACTAATGAAGTTCCATACCTATTCACATATTCCTATGTTTTTACAGTTCAGCTAGCTCAGTTCAGCTCTCTCTTCTGCCTAATGCAATGCAGCATCTCAATCTACCTTTCCTCATGTGGAATTCACTTTGTACAGCTGATTTTAGCTGCGATCCTTTTTTACGTCTTTTCTATCTTGGAGATTTGGAGAAGAGAGAGAATGATCAGAAAGGCATAGTCTTCCATATGTCATTGAACCATGGATACAACACTAAGGACATAATAACCACATAAATACAGTGGCATAATAGTGTTCTCTGTTCCTTTGCTGATAGCTGTTAGCATACTTCTTTGTTTATTCTTTGGTACTAAGCATTGAGCTGACAGTCTGGAGTGGTAAGCTAGTTTATAGTTTACCAGTTTGTATGCAAAATTAGAATTATTTTTCCTCCCATATGCATTACTTCACAATTTATACACACACATTTTTACCTGCCATTAATTTTAGCAACCAGTCACTCTCTAACTTGAGATCCTTCTCTGCAATCTGTTTCGGTCTCATCTCCTTGAATAACCTATTAGCACCTGCAACCTTCTTTTCAATTTTCCTTTTGCATATAATTTATGATATGTTGAGCAAGAGAGAACCTCACAGCACAGACATCCTATGAGACTACACCACTGGCTTCCTTACACTGTCAAACTGTCTGTTTATTCCTGCCCTTTGTTTCCTACCCTTTAGCCAATTATTTATCCATAGAGACTGTTACTCCTTATCTCATGACAGCTAAGTTTTTCCAGGAGCCTTTGGCAAGGGACCTGTTGAATACCCTTTCAAATCAAAGTAGTTAACACCAGATCTCTGCTTGACTTCTCTGCAGAACTGCAGTAATTGGTGAAACACAACTTCTGTTAACAGAAACCACATTAACACTTCTGCAATAGAACATATTTATCTTGGTGTTTACTTATGCTATTTTTCACCAGTGCTTCCTCCAAACGGTCTGTTATGGTGTCTATTTCCCATTTGAATTCCTTTAGAGATCATAGATGAATACTACCCAGACCTGGCAATTTGATACTCCACATTTTGTCGATTTATTCTGTTGCTCCCTACTGAAACTGGAAGTTGAGTCAGATCCCGTGTAAATAAGGGTTCTGGCAGACAATATTCAGAGTATTTTCTGTCAGCAGTACAAGCAGATTTGTGTTCATATGATCATTCCCTATCATCTCATCTGGTGCATCACACACACACTTAAATAGACAAGACCCTCCCCAATACAGACAAAAGCAAATCTGGGTGTTCAAAAATCTAAGTCTAGACATAACATTCAAATCTGAAAATAGCTCCTGTCTTTTGCACAAGCCAAGGATGCTGCATACAAGATACTGGCACTGGTCAGAAAAGCTTAAAACCCTACAGGTTTTGTCATGCAGATCCCAGCATGGTACTTTGCACCAACTCTGTTTCATGAAGGTCCTCTGTTTTTAACAGAGCACCTACTGCAAAATAACACAGAGCAGACTGTATATTAAGAAGCCATCCCACGCATATTTATAACTAATTTATTCTTCATTTCTTCTGTGTTGAATAACTAAATTACAACAGTGGCTCAGTAACCCCTTTTAGTTTAGGAAAGGGCAGCAGCTTCATTTGAGTAATATTTTAGCCCAATTAGTCCATTAGTCTCCAGCGGAGACCAGAGGAGAATGGAAGCCAGTGAAACAAGAGTCCTGCAGGATTCCTTTTAAGTAACAGACCTCTGACTCATCTGATATCATCTGGAAGCCCTCATGATCCCTTCAAAGATATTTTGTATTTTCCAAGTGTTCCACAGAGACATTATGCAGACATTTGCAAGGAAGAGGCAATGTATTAACATAGACCGTTGTGGATAAACCTGCCATATAAAAGAGTTTCAAACTATTCATGTGTTGAAGGAGCCTCAAAGTATCTGATGATTTTGACTCCTAATCTTTCCCAAACTCTGGGA
>NW_009954185.1:4313026-4332148 GCF_000747805.2 Chaetura pelagica | reverse complement strand
TGGGAAGCGGGGTAGTCCCAAAATGGCACCTTGTCTTTCCACAAGGATGTTGCCTGAGTGGACTTGTTGTTCAACTCCTGTTTTGAGAGACATTTAATGAAAAGATGGCCAAAATAAAATACACATTTTCCTATCTGAAAAGTAAAATTCTTCTAAAACCTGTTTTAGACTCTTTGCCTTGTAATACGTAAGTGGCAGCTATGAGATAGTGTAAATATAGGTATGAAGACTATGGAGATAAAGAAAAAGATGGGTTTGGTCCTATGGAACTGATAATCTGAAAGTCAGTGATTACTTTCAATCAATTACCCCTTCGATCACTGGAGAGAGCATCCAAGAAAATGAGCATCTAAGGAAGGAAGAAATGTTCACTTCACATAAGCATCTGTATCTATTAATGATCAAACAAGTTTAAATTTTTCCCTTAGCTCAAGCACCTAAAAAGTTGCTGGATCAATAAGAGATTAATCTCATTTGACAAGTAACAGTTGACATGTAGGTAACACTCTGGAACGTCTCCTCATTTCTGTCACCTTGCAGCACCATAAACAACAGACCAATAATATTTTCTATTCATACAGGACAGAATTCAAAGTCTTTGGAAGTTGAGGAAAAGAGGTGTATCATTCTAATCAGCACTACCTTGTAGCATTTTCATCAACCCCAAATACTATATGGAAAATACTCCTGCAGCCCAACTCATCTACTCTTAAGAGAGCAGCCTTAAACCAGTGTGCACATCCACGTGTACATACATAATCTCACCCATGGCTGCAAATTTAAAACTCAAGCATTGCCCTTTATTCTTTTATCACTTCCAAAAGAGAGTTGCCTCTGTATGCATCAGACTGCAAGAACACCTACATCTCTGCCAGCAGTGAAATAATAAATTCAAGGTTTGCCCCAATATGTACGCTACTTCAGCGCAGTGACTGAAGACATGCCTTAGCACAGGGTTGGTCTCCATTTTTATGTTTCTGTTCAAGTTAGATGTGCGAAGTTTAAATGAAGAGTCACTGCCAAAAGCCTGCATTTGACAATAGGAATGAATTTTCAATTGGTCTCATGTTTTATATATAACTTAATACTATGGCATATATTTTCACCTGAACAAATGCAAAGTCTTCTGCAAATATATACAGCATGTATACAACAACTGAAATAAAACTCTCAGCTAGTATAAGGAAGAACTACTCTTGGTCTTCCAAATAAAAACCAGTAATTTAAAAAATAAAGTAGGAAGCAGTCTGGTGTCAATGAGTGAAAGATGGAATGCTCATTTTATAACTCTCATCCAGAAGAAATGCTAGTTGTAAGCTACATGGTACTCAATTTATCTGTCCCATAGGGACAAAAGGTTCAGCCTATTCTCCAGCAATTTGAGTCTGGGATTTTCACAAAGACTTTATGTATGACTCCCAAATAGCATTTTCACTACATTTTTTGTAATTTTTTTCTTATGTTATGTTTGGCATTGCAAGTAATGAGACGAAGAGCAACTCTACAAAGCAAATAATTGTTGTAACTTTTTCTTTAGGTATTCACAAGCCTGAATTGCATGTTAAGTTTCCTCCCCAGATTCCTGACTTTACATGTCAGAATGAAAGAAAGAAACCACTCAGTCTTTATCTCCTATTGGGCTAACAGTCACTGAATAGTGGCTTTAAAAAAACAAAAATACTAATCTAGCTCTAGTCATCAGCAACTGAGTGCAGGGGCTCCTCATCTAAAGTTCCTCTACACAACAAAATTGCTGTTCATTTTACTGACAGATACATGTGTAGAAAGGAGAGCTTAAATTTGAATATCTTTTAAGAACCTGACCCAAATCTCATTGCAGTTGAAAAAGCTATGTCTGCCTCTGCCACTTGTGTTGGCATACAGAACCTGTTGTTTTATCATCTTTAAAATGATAAAATGTTATCCTTCTATGTTGCTATTTATCCTAAAGAAATGCAAAGACTTTGCAGCACTTTACATAATGATGTATAAGTTATCATTTCACCAACACATTGAGAGAGTGCTGCTCTTTACCAGAGCACTGATATATAAGACAGAAAGAAAGAAGTAACCTTTTATTGTAGACAGCACAGTCTTTGCAGATTACAGTCTGGAAATTAAAATAGAATGCTAAAATTAATAACTGGTACCACAGAAGCTGTAATGACCTCAAGTAGGCTCATGAAGATTATCTATTGTTCAATTGTATACAACTTATATTAATACTTTTATTATTTAACAATAACCTTTTCATTTGCCTAGCAGCATAGACCAGTAAGTACAAACTACAGAAAACCTTTTTTTTTTTTCTTTTTTCTTTTTTTTTTTTAATATTCTTAGTGGAGTTATAGAATGCTATAACAATATTTTTTCCTTATTATGAAATATTATTGGATATGTTTATTTACTTTTATAATATTTTGTCTTATAAAGGAGCTTTATCTTCACTCTCAAGAAAACATAGATGGCTGCCTGCAAAACATGAATATTGAGCATTATGTACTTTCAGGTCATCTGAGGGCCCTTAAAGAATGAAACCTTATTTTGGTAACATTCTTTATCCACTAACTGGTCAGTATTTCAGGGGATGTGGGGCTCCTAGCTCCTTCCAAGTAGATCTCCTCACTTATAGTGATAAGTAACTGAACAAGACAATAGCAACACACTTTGATGAAGTTGTACATGTCATGTATAACTTACATTATCTCCCCTTGCACACAAAGAATGGAAGTAAATAAAAGGAAGACAGATTGGCTGGAAAACAATGTTTTCCTTACCAATATAAAAGCCATGAATGAATTTCATATAAGCTTCTCCATTTCCATGGAGGTATCCAGTGCACTTGACAGGAACACTGAAATGAAATCTGACCCCACAGGAATGTGTGAGTCCTCACAGGTAAGCAGAGATAATGACCCAACCTGCACATTAGGTCAGCCTGAGATGCAGAAGAATACACTGGGTAAAAGAGATGAGCAGGCATATGCACACACACATTAAGGCACATGAATCTGTATATCAACAAGGTTTTTAAAATCAGATTAATTTCTACACAATTAACAAGGCTGTTGAAAGATCTGCTTTACAGCTGCTGCCGCTGCCAGGAGATGATGACAACTAAGGAAGTGAAAATCAAAGGAGGAAACAATTACAACAATACTCGCTGAAACTATTTAGAGTTCTCTTAATAAGTCAGAGAAACAAGTAATTGAAAGAATGTGTTTTATTGCTGATTAAGATAATACTTAATTTAGGTCTTATTTTGAAAAAGAGATCAAATTAACAAATCAGTTCTTTCATCTGAGTGCAAATGAGAGCTCAGCGCATTCTCCTCATGAAATCTCATTGCCTGGAGATTCAGTGGGTGGGCACTGCAGGAGAGCAAAGATGAGACAGAGGTAGGACCCATTCAGGAAGAAGGGCCAGCTAGAAAGAGTAAAGTGCCAAAACACAATTATATATGAAATATTAACTCTTATTAATTTAAGTCTAGCAGCAAAAAATAACTCTGCGTATTAAGATATACTAGCCTTTTCCTGTTCTGCAGCCATTGTAAAAATGGTAATTACAAACATTTTTAAGCCCAACATCGAAGCCTACAGAACAAGGGAAGTTTGGAAAATAAATTGTTGCATGTTTTATGAGCAGAAGCATTGCAAACATCTTCTTTAAGCAACAACAAATCCATATATCCTTTTCCTTTACATCTTCAATGCCAACTTGTCATATATTGTCTAGATATTATAATTGAGATATAATGAAATGTAAAGCAGTTTGAAAAATAAGTTACCCACGACTGCTATTTCTTTGAAGTGAAGTGGGGTAACCCAGCTAGTAGCCAGATGGCAAGAATAACAGGGGCCACTTCAAATTTTCTCTCAAATATCAGATTCTGCCCTGATACCTTTTTCCTTTTTTCTGAAGGATGAAATTAAATAAAAGCTGAAATGTGAACAGGATGTGACAAGACTTTCAGTTTTGATAAAGAAAGGTCGGAATAATAATAATAAAAAATATTAGTATGGGCTTTTAAACAGTATGTTATAACCTGATAGTGTTTTGAAAAACTCAGACATATAAAAGTTAATCACAAAAACACTGATAAACCTGCCTTTGAAGAGTAAGGCAGCAAAAAAATTACAGAACATCAGAGCTCGGAGGGAAAGTTAGAAAGAATTGTAAAAGGGTTAAAATTACTAAGATTAAGAAAGTGCATGACAACCCTTCTCAAAGACCTGATCTACACTAGCAAAACCATATCCTATGCTTTTGATGAGACACTCACAAATGATTTAGCAAGAAGTGCTTTTGAATTATACCAGTGCTTTTTGGCAATAAAATGTCTTTTTTCGAGTTTTCATTTGTATCTGCCCTAAGCTGAAAACAGCTTTGCTAGAAAATAATACAGGAAATAAGCAAAACCAGGTTGAAAGTATTTTTAAAGCAAAATTTCCCCAAAAATTAATGTATTGCAAATGCTAGCAAAAAAATTATTAAAATAAAATTTAGGAATTCGGGAAATACTAAATCTAAGCAGTCAAACGAAATACAAAAGAGGCTCCAGATTTTAAGCCATTTAAATCAAGATAACATGACATTGATTTCAATAGAGCTATAAAGCTTATAAAGGCTAAAGTTCTACCTTCACCCTTTGCTCAAATTCAGTGAGTTCACAGCTTTTTGTGTGTTTTAAAATAGTTGCTTCAGAGTATAAAAATGTCTGCGTTAAGCTGCATGTTAATTGAAGTTCAGTCTATCTTTGACATAGAAGCTTCAGTCAGTTTACAATTAACTGCACTGAGCTCTGTTTCTCTGGTGTCAGTTAGCTGGCTTGCTCCTAAGCCTAAGGTCGCATCATGCTCCGTGAAATGGCATGATCCACAAAAGTCACTTTGCACCCTACAAACACGCAAAATTTACCCTCCTTGGGGAGAACAGAATGATGATTTAGCTGGGTCTTGCCAGAAAAAAACAAGCAAAACAAACAAACAAAAAACAAAACAGCAATGAAAAAAAAGCCCCCCCAAAACCATACACAAAAAAACAACCAAACAAAAACACAAGTAAGGAACTTCAGCATGTGCGGCGAGGAAGAATAAGGAAGCAGGACAAGAGATTCTGTTTTGTGAAATCTTCAGCAGCAAAAGCTGACAGCAGGCACGCTGCAGCCCTAACAGACATCAGTGCTGAACAGCTATAATTTCAGAGGAAAGCAGCATGCTTTCCCTTCTACATTGTATGTCACAACACTAAATCCCTAATCCAAAACTCTGGCATTAACAGCAAAGCTCCCATTTCTTTTGACCCTTCTGCATCTGGCCCCGAACTATTACTCCACAGACATGGACTTTTGCCTGGAAGAAATACTTATCTGACCAACATTCAGATCCCACTTCTGGAACCTAATGCTCGCATACAGTATTACAGTTTTCCCTTTGGCTGGTATCCACGAAAGAGGCAGTGAGACACTGATACCTATACTGTCGCATGCACCCCAAGAGGAAAGTGTCTTCTAAGTAAAAATGTTGCTACATCCCACTCTCTTTCTGATAATATCCTGAATTATTCCTCTCTATTTCATAAGACTGTTAAGTTTGAAATTCCACTTTAAATTGAAAACAACTTGAATCAAATAAATAGGGACTAGCTGCCACTGAAGTCAGTGGGAAGACTTCACTGAACTTCACATGGACTTCAATTAAAAGATGAATACAGGATGCTCATGGGGAGTGAATAAGTACATGAAACAGAGAGACAAGCATAACCCCACCATAAACCTAAACCAGTACCCTTTGAAGAAATTTCCCATTTGGAGTAAAGAAAATCAAGGAATGAAATAAAGCCGAACACCTTAAAATGCCAAGGCACCAGTAAGACACAAAAAACTGCATTCAAGGACCTGAAAATCAATAATTAATAAACCACTGTACAAATATTCGTGTAGTATTTCTCTGCCAGCACTGCCAGGCTGGGAGCCCCCCACACCCCAGCACTAGTGCAGCCCCAACAGCACACAGGGTCCTGAAGACCAAATACAGTGTTTGTTTTCGCACATCTCTGCAATACAGCACGTCATTTGCAAAGTGCCGTGTTACTGGCCGGGCTGCTGCCCCAGGGACCAGGTCCTGCCTCTGTCCAGCATGGGGAAGTCAACCAAAGGTCTGGGCATGAAGGCAGCACCCGCTAAACATACGAGGGGCTGCCTGCTGTGCCCCAGCCTGAAATGTCCTTTAGCTGTTACAGGACACAGCTGGAGCACAGGAAGGATAATACACACACATGCGCACACCCCAGTTTGGCTAAGTGGCACAGTGACTGCCACATGACAACATTCTCCATTTCCCCAGGCACTTCTACCCTAGTTTGGCTAAAGATGGGTCTTTACCAATTTAAGACAAATCTACACTGAGTAGTTTTAGAGGGCCCACAGAAAGGAGCTGGATTTGATTTAGGCTTGCTGATTTTAAACTGTTTTTGATCACTTCATGCAGTTTTCTGCATGGCCCACCCTACCACAGAGACAAGCTAGATGTGTATGGGTGTGCTACCACCAGGTCTAACAAAGAAAGCACATAAGCTCCTGCTCATCACACTGCACAAAATGTTGCCCGAGGAAGGAAACTGAGCCATGGAAGATGTTGGCATACACCAATGCTTTTGTTGGGTCAAGACAATCAAGTAAAATAATTAACAGCAAGATACTGGATCTTCCTGCTCTCGGGAAGCAATGTGGTTCTACACATCACACTCCCCAGAGGCTGCAACTATCGGGCACAAAGAAATTAGAAGCCAAGAAAAAAACAACAACAAAACAGCAACAAAACAACGTGGAGGACTGATTTCAAAAAATTTGTGCCACATAATTGTTTTATTAATTGTGAAATGAGAAGACATTAAGAACTGCCTGGCTCAGGAGTGAGAAATTCAAGAGTATCTCCTGTATTTAGGGAGATAAAGAGGAGATGACTACGGTGTGAAATCAGGAGGAATAAGAAACTGGCTTCCCCTTTTAAGAGCAGCATCAATTAAACCCAGGGGAGACGGGAGCAGTTTACTAGTTAATTAGTCCAGGGATGTGGTCCTTTCATGTGTAATTCAGAACAGGAACACCTGGTGTGCGGCACTTCAAAGCACGAGGGAGGAAAAAAGCCAAACAATGCAGGATAGGTCACAAAAGAAAGCAACAGCACAAGAACAAAAACTGTTTATATCTGACCTTCACCCTGCTGTAAATAAAGCAAGACGGTAGGGCCCCCTCCTCCCTGCCCTGGGAGAACAAACAGCTCTGGGCACACTGGGAGAGTTGCAGAAGAAAGAGATGGAGAGGGGAAGAGAAAGACATGGTGGTAACTAATTGTTTTACAACCTAATTAAAAGGAAAACAGACAGCAAGATATAGATAGGGATATAATGATTTTAATCACGTTCTGATATGCAGAACCAAAAAAGACGGAGAAGGAAAACACGAGGCTGGTGGAAATGCTACCTATCACCAAGGAGGAGTGGGGCAGGTTTGGTGCACCCAAGTCTTAACTAGACCTGAATTTCAAGGTTTGTGACTGGATAAAAATTTGGGTCAAGTTACAGGCTTTAGACTGGGAAGGAGCCACAGTGGTGCTTGGTGAGTTGTATAAATAGGTGAGAATATACAGATCTGCTCCTTCAAGCCAGATCAAATTGTAGCAGCGTGCTCAAAAGTTCCTCGATCCCTTCCCGTAACTGTTATCACACCGCAAAGCCCCTCTGTAGTGTGCCTGAATTGTGCTGAAACTGGAAGCAGACACACCGTGCTAAAACTTTTACAGTGCTTTACCTCATCAAACTCAATGCAACTTGTTAAACCTCACACACCAAGGAAGTAGTTATTTCTGTTTTACAGGAGAAAAAGCAATAGAAAGATTAATTTACCAACCATAAGCCACAGAACAATCAGTAGCAATGATCAGCTGTCTACCCAACTTCTTCAGCAAGTTTGCTGCTCAGTCAGCAAAACCTCCAGAAGACTGCCAGATATTGCAATATGTACAATATTTTATTGGATGCCATTAGTACAGGGAAGCCTCTGAAGGGGAGCATTCCAGAAGAGCACAAGCACGCATTTGGCAATGTAAGTCTCTCAGATAACTCTAGCAACTTCCAGTAAAAAAAAACCAAAACACCACCACCTCAAATTCTGACTGTATACTTTAACTAAATCCCTTTATTGTATCAGTGATTATTTTATTCACTTATCACTAAGCTTGATCTAGCACAGTAAAGAAAGATGCTGTTATTTTCAAACACTGGACTGCAATTTAAGAAACATGATTTATTCCTTAATCTGCTGCTATCTTTCTGTGAGCCCTTGAGTAATTAAGCTTTCTGAGTCTTATTTTGCCATCTGTAAAAGAAAAAAGTGGTATGGAGAAACTGGGCTTGTGGAAAATGCCCCACAGAAGGGAGGCATTATTACAGATAAAAGCTCACTTATGTTTAAATGGCAATCTTTATGTTTCATGAACTATGGAAAGTTATGTGGCCTGGACATCTCGTTCTAAACCACCGTCTGTTCCCCAAATCATTGAAACACATTAAAAGAAGAAATGCTGCAACCAGGACCATTTTGCAAAACTGTTATTGTAAGATATAGTTCTGGATTAGACACCAAATAACTTTGGAATGCTCTCTGGACATAATACACCACATTAGTATCAGGAACAGCAAAAATGCTCTGTGTGGCTGATAGTTTTGGGAAACTATGGGAATAAATAATCCCTCCTTGTCTCCTCTTTTCCATAAGAAATGCCACACAGTTTTTTCTATTTCTGTAAGCAGAAAATGGGTATACTGGGCAACATGCATGAAAATACATTTCAAAATGGGCTTGGTGATAGCTGGGAATCAAATCAACAGAGAAAATTAAGCACATTTGGTGGATGTTCATTCCTGGAAGTGTTCAAGGACAAACTGGACAGGACTTTAAGCAACCTGGACTAGTGGAAAGTGCTCCTGCCCATGTAGGGGGTTGGAACTAGAGGATCTTTAAGGCCCCATTCCGCAAACCATTCCGTGATTCCGTGCTTTGCCATTACTTGCTTCTCTATCAATATTACCAAAGCTGAGGACTACAAATGTAAGAGTAAATGTAAATGTAAGCTAAAATGGGCTTTTCAGAATGGCCTGAAGACCTCTCAAAGTGTTCCTCTTCACTCATGTTCAGACAGGAAGGGCAAGCTCCCCTATTTTAAGAAAAATGTATGTTATTTAATGAGCAATGAACTCTCCAGAAGTTGCATTTGTCTTTTTGAACAAGACCATCATTCAAACTGCCACGTAACAGGAGTTAAGGTCTGAAAGATGTTTTAGGTGGGGTTTTTTTTGGTTGTTTGTTTTTTTTGATGTTGGTTTGTTGATTTGGGGTTTTGTGGGGGGGTTGTTCGTTTGTTTTGGTGGGTTCTTTAGCTCTCTGGGGGATAAGGAGAGAGGTTGAAAAGAAATACCATCTAGCACAAGCATCATGAGAGTAGATAAAATAATAAGATAAAATCTGAACTAACCAAGTTTTTATTAAGTGAAATAATTTGGCAAAAATCATGATGCTCTGAGGTAGATTTCTCCATATACTTCTAGATATACCTTATGTGCATTGCAAGACCAAAACTAGTAAAGTGTATCCTCCTGTATTGAATACCCCTGAAACAAACCCTTCTTTCACCAATTCTTCCTAAAAACCATTCCCACTCCACCATGCCTAGAACATGACCAACATCACCTGCTCATGCTAGTCAACTGAACAGAACAGCAAATGCTCCCTGGGCTTCCAACACCTCCCAGCAAACAAGGGCATGGCCTAACCATCCTCCTTAGGCACCTTGGGCAGCACAGCTGGCACAATCATCAGCCAAAGAGAATTCACAGACCTCTACCCCAACACCTCTCACTGACAGCAAAAGTGTGGAAAGACTACTATAAACAGGGCTGTGCTGACACAGCAGTACAGTGCAACTGCACGCCTATTTTCAGACATGATGGGCTGGAGGGTTCAGTAACCAGCAGATTAATCTCATGGATAAAAACGGATTACCAGGGTATTTTCTTATGTACAACCTTAGTGCAAATCCATTTGTAGACCTATATGGAGAATACGTAAGGGCAAGTGGAAAGCAGTTGGTCAGCTCCAAACTAAATGTCGTCAAAGCGTTTTTGCAATCACAAATGTCACAGATATCCTTGACTAGTCGGTGTGAATGAAAGGAAGTCTGTGTGAAATACTTAGGACTGTTAAACAACACAAGCCCCACAAGTGGTAGCAAACATTTAATTCCAAAGAGGAGTAAGAGAGGAAGGAGAAAATTAAAAATGAGGGCTGTGAAAACTGAAGGAAACATTCACAGGTCATGGGATTTTGCTGAAGCTCGAGCTCTCAACAACTTAGGACCTTCTCTAGGTGTCTCTAGGTAAGGTAAGAACTTAACCATCTACAGAAATGTATGCATATATATGCTGCATATATTCTACCTAGCCAATATATCCAGTTGTTAAGACAGAATTGCAACATTTATTTGCCTATTTTTTTAAAAAAAATATTTTCTGTTTCCAACTTGTCATTACAAGATTGCTCTTAAGTCTTCCTAAATAAGCCCAAACTTTGTCTTTCCATTAAATTTGTCTCCTGTTGTGGTTCAAAATGAGCTGGAAGAAAACTGACAATCTCTCTGTACTCTTGTATTCCTGAATGCAGCTGCTCAGTATGATGCAAGAACATGTTCTCAGGAAGAAAGAGGTCTGAGCAATGTTTCCTTAACAGCAGAAAAGAGAGAATAAAAGGGCTCAGAGTGCCAGATGACAACAGTTAGGAAAGGTTTCTCCAAAGCAGGAATAAACTTCAGCCTTTCCTGGAAGGAAAGAGAAATGAAGACCTGAAAGCGTACCCTAAGTGTTGCATGTGTTCTTGCTAAGGAGTAATTCTCGTAACTCATTAAATGTTTTGAATCTTATTTACTAATGCTGGTGAAAGAAACTCTTCATGCAATACTTGACTTACTGCAACTGGAAAGAACACTTTCACTGGTTTGGAAAAAAAACCCAAAACCTAACACAAAAAAAAACAAGGGGAGGTTCACTGGGGAAACACCCTGTGCTCTTGCTGTGCCAGCTGGGGAGTATTTGCTTCACTACCATCCCTAATTTTAAGGTTTGTTGATGAGCCCACTGTGGAGGTCTAAAGGAAGTAAGTGATATCCAAGGAGTTTAGGATCTCTGGACATGAATTGTTCCCAAGAAAATCTAATCTACACCAGTCCTCTTACAAGCATCTTCTATCTTGTACAAGAACTCCTTGGACTTGCCCATCTATACAATACCTCAAAGCCTTAGACTCCCTAAAGATGCTTGCTCAGATGAAACCAGTAGCATTTTCCACCCTCTCCCAGAAGCTTCCAGCACCCAGCTAAGCCACACGGAGCTGCACTGCCTGTTAGCACCCTTCTATGGAGCTGCTGGGGTCTTACCAGGCCAAGCTGTCCACTAGCCACAGAGACTTCTGAGACCTTGGAAGCCGAGTTATTCTTTCGTTCAAGGTAAACACCTACAAAAACCAAGCAGTCTTGAATTCACAGGGTTTTGTACTGCTTAGCTACCTTCAGTAATAACCCAGACTGTAACCAGGACATATATCAGAGCTAGCACACTATATTCTGGAGAAATAAACATTCCTAAACCATGGTATCTTCATATGCCAATTACCCACATCAACAAAACCTCTTCAGTGTCTTACAGGATAGTGTAGCACCTTCTAAACCATTAGCACCCTTCAAGCTAGTGCAACTATGATAAGTCACTGGGAATAAAAGTAAGCGTAGTGCTTTTTTATTTGTGGCACTTCTATTTCCTTTAATGTGTGTCTGATAAAACGTTTTCTAAGCATTGCCGTTAGTATGTGTTTATCCCAAAGGGACCATTCCAGGAGGACAAAAAATGCAGCACCCACTACTGCCAGGTTTGTCTTCAAAGCCATGAACACACACTTCATTCACTTGAATAAATTTCCTTTTTATCTAGTACATCCAGTGATGCTTCAGGCTTGTTCTTGATGAACACATCCTACCTTTCAGCAGAGACTCCGAAATAGAAGTTAAGTTAGCTAAGAACAAAGTCACCCTCATGAAAATAATTGTCATGAAAGCTCACATTTAAACAAGAGGTGTGTTATATTTTTAAGTATTCTCATTGCAGAAGACCACTAACTTTAGGGGGAATCAGTCCCTAGTGATCCAAAGATGCTAAGTGCCTTTGACTGTCATTTATTTTGGTGAGAAAGAGAATACACTTACACAGGATAGCTCTACTCACACACAGCTAAAATCAACACTTTTCCTCCACCTGTATCTTCAAGGGGAAAAATAAGCCAGGCCAAAGAGTACAAATAATGTTACCTCACTTTCAGCTTTAACCATTCGCAAAGTAATGGAGAGAGACCCTTCCTTAGCCTCAGACAGACCAAAATAATTTCTACCCCATCTCCCAACACTGGGTCCACTGCTGCATGTGTGTCCCTGGCCAGGCAGCAGATTACGGTCCCCACTTCTTTAAAGAGTACCCTGATAATACACAGGACGAAAATGTCAGAAGCTATTAGAACCTCTCAGACATACAATATATCTCCATCCCCACATTCTCCCCTTACACTGTGCAACAACAGACAACAGGCATGCAAACTGCTCAGCTGCAACTGTTCCAAGTCGAATAATTACAACTTGTCAGAAAGAATTAATTTTCCCATTTCTCATAAAGATGTGTAAAAATTACCATGTTATTATACACTGACACTCTCTGGAGGCAGACACAAAATTTAATTTTGAATTCTTTCCGCATATTAAATTAAATCCATAAATAAGAGTTTAGGCATTCACTCGGAAGCATATGTTCATTGGGAGCGAAAGCCAACACGAGCCTGGCTGTAATGGTTGTTGTAATGTTTTAATAGCTCGCTTCTTCTAAGCACCAATAAATTTACATGATCATAACAGTCGTGGGCATACAAGAAGCCCATTACTGTCTGGGCACAGGCAGCAGCGTTAACAGGATGGAAAAATGGAAGGGGGGGTGGACAGAACCCTTAAATAAAATTAGGCAACTGCACTTGTCAGCTGCTCCATGATTGAATTTTTAATATTGTGGTCAATTGGTCAAAACAAATAATGGGATAAAATATTGTAATGTATTTAAAACCTGCTTCTGTGGTTAACAGAGTTTATCTATCTCTTTCTATATACGGCTTCAGACATGTCAGGCTGCATTTCCATTCTGCAAGCAGTTCGACAGAAGAAAGCTTGTCCTGGTATCCTCTCCCCCAGCTCCCACTGGCTGGCGGCACAGCACCTCGAACCCTGCTGTAGGGGGCTGCAAAGAGCCTGGGCATTGTCATGCTGCTCCCCAGAGCTAAACTGCACAGCCACAAACTGCTCTCAGATGTTGAAATAAATAAAACACATGGGTAGGGTGGATGGCAGCCAGTCCCACACCCTTCGTGATGCTGCAAAGAGCCTGGAACCTCTGAGGATAAGCAAAGCAACAAGCCATGTCTTACCACCTCCTTTCATCTCACCCAGGCAATCCCAGGGTAAACCCACAGATTGACCCTGGACCCCTCTGCAGGCTGGACCCATACAAAACTGACCTATGCACTTGCTCCCCCAGCCTAGACTGCCTTTGAGTTACGTAAGTGAGCAGGGCATCTCCCTGATGCTCCCTCCTTTTTTGTATTTCTAATGATTTATCATTTACATACATTCATAAATGAAGTTAAGTTTCCCAACAGGGAATTCAAATCTTTAACTGTAAAGATGGGATCCTGGAACTAGTTTTTAAATATGAGCAATGAAAGATAACTGCTAACCTTATGCTCTGCTCAGATTAATCTACCACGCACTGTCTCTGCCTTTCTTACATGTACAGTCAGATGAAACCTATGAAACCTTAATTACTTAAAAAAAAATACCTCCAAACCTCTGCTCACCACCATCAAAACTGGGGATTTATATATGTGGCGTGTGTGTACAGCACATATATGTGCACAGCTACATACCACCAATGAATCAGACTGTGTCTACTCAAGACAAACTGCATTTCAAGTCTTCACAAGATTATCTCTACAATCATGCATTCGTTCCAGGTAAGTTCAGGAGGTAAGTAGTACCTGTATCTTTGCACACAGCAACATGGATAGCCAAGCAGGTACCAACTGAAACCACACAACATTTTTGAAAACAGCACTGAAAACCCATCTCCCACTGCAGTCAGGAGAAGAAACAGATGACTTTCAGTGGCTGTTGTAAGAGTTGGATGGTTTCCTAAATTCTCAATTATCTGCCCGATACTTCACTGATTTCCAGACCTCCAGCCCACAGCATTCAAGCCTGTGCAACTTACTCAGGAACTAGCCAGCCCTGGATCATGGCATCAGACCAGGCTGCCACAGCCACAGCTTGGAGGCAACATGAGTACCAGCATTCATGCCTAGATCAGGCCAGAAGAAGCCAGCAGCCAACAGATCTCAGACAACCTTCTCCAGTAATATCAGTCAGACTTTCACTTCTCAGAGAGAGAGTGAATCCAGCTGAGGTCAACTGTAAGCAAAAAAAACCCAACCTTTTGTTCTGCTGGCTGATTTACAGCATGCAACACAAACTGGGGTTGTCAGTCTAATTTCCAGGAGATATCATCATAAATACTATCTCAAGCAGACTGCGACTGCTGATGCTGACTCTACCAGTGATAGTGCACTGCCTGGCTTGCGGATGCTCCCAGTGCTCAAATTTGCCAGAATTTCACTGCATCAATTTGAGTGTTTAATAATCAGACATAACGGGTTAGAGCAAATGAGAGCCCAGCAGCAGTACTGCTGGTTTGGTAAGGTTTAAAAAGTTCACCAGCTAGCAGCAATAGCTTTGTACAAAGTGTACACAACCAAAGGTAGAGGTGATTCAGAAAATGATTTTGACAATAACATTTAAAAATAGCTCTTTGAAGCTGAGAAAATTTGGGGGTTTTCTGTGTTTCATTTTGACATAGGCTGTATTTTCAGTGCACTGGGCAGGAGACTGAATTCTGAAACCAAAACTGCCCAGGAGCTTTCGAGAAAGTGTCTTTTGATGGTGTGGCGGTGCTAGTTGAAAACAAAACAAAACAAACCCCCACCAAAACAAAACACAAACAACAAACCAAACCCGAGGCACCGATTTTTCACTTTTCATTGACTAATCTCATTCTTACTCTGAGACACAGTGACTGAAATCCTTGTCACTGACTGTGCAGCAGCTTCTCTGAAATGAATTTGCAACCTCAGTCTAGATCCCAGTGGACACAAAAAAACACCACCCCACAACCCAGAACCCCCTAAAGCACTTGGTATTAATTGGCTATCGCTGCTGGTGGTCTCAGGACAGAGGCCGTGGGCACAGAAAATGAACAAGCTCCTGACCTTCTTCTGATCCTCTCCACGAGGGCTGAGACAATGACTGGGCTATGCACTGCCATTTCCTATTTAATTAAACGGCTAAATGGAATATTTCCTCTGTGGCTAAATGGGAGGTTTCTTTTTCTAGTGCTGCTCTCAGTCTAGTAACTCTTGCAGCCACTTAAGTTGACTGTAACATTTAAAGGAAATAATTCCCTCCTTTGGTTTTCCTAGCACAAAGGAAAGAATACTGCACCAATACTGCAGCTGAATTTATATAGAGATTTATGTCTTTCGATTTGCATCATTCTTTTCTTTTTAAAGGGACAATACGTCAGTATTCCCTTTAAAATATGACACATTTATGTCTAATCCCACTGTAGAGAGAAGTTCTTAAAGGTGAGAAAAAGTTGCTTCCATGTAAGATGTACAAGTTCAGCTACATGATGGTGATGATATATGCACATTATATAATACATATATGTGGAAAACAGCCTTGATGTGACAGCTGAGTCCTAAGGCATCATAGTAGTCACTCTGCTTTTGAAAGACAGCTTCTCTACCAAACCACTCAAACAGTAAAATGAACACAATATACTCTCCAGCTAGAACCATGCCCTTAAGCTTTAGTTGGAAGAGGGAAAGAAAACTTCTCATTGAAGTCTATTTTAATTAGGACTGCAGAGAACTGGTTTGAATGAAAGCCTGCCCTTCCCCCCCTGCCCCCCTTGCTTTTTTCTCTTTTTAAAATCCAAGCTAGAGTGTAAAAAAATTCTTGGGTAGGGGTAAAAACCAAGTGAAAAGCTGAATTAAACTTGCATTTGAAGGTTCTTAAGCTGGAGAAATTCCTTATAAAAACTTGGATTTAGGAATGACAAAGAAAGGATGGGTTCTTATACTCAGTCTGCTTCTCCCATATGATCTGCAGACTGGCTCTGTCATAAAAGCTAGAAAACACTAAACAAGTTATACAGCATTTGCTTAACTGACAAAATATTCACTGATTATTACTGCCATTAGCCTGTTCTTTTTGATTTCCCTATGTATTTGTTTCTCAGCATTTTGGATGTTTAGTATCCTGACATGATGTGTCTCCAAAGCTTTGTCAGATGCTATCTTTCTAGATTAAATACATACAGAAAGATATGCTTTATATTTGCCTGTGACAAGTGCCTTCTTTAATGATGGACTTGCAGGATGGTCACAGAACCTCTGTCGATACGTGCATGCGAGAACAACTTTGTGATACCTGACTGTCTCCATTCATGCTAGATTTATTAACTATGAAAAGTTTGGGTCACAGAACAAATAGCTGGAAAGCAGACATTGTGTACGTCACTTGCACTCACCTGCCAGCATTGCTGGTTGTCTGGAATCTCCTCAACCGTTTCAAGCAAGGGGGCTTTTCTTATTCCCCTGATTGCCTGGGGTATCAACTTACCCCATGTGTTTCAGGGTCACACACTGTTACTTGAAATACATGGATCCTGGATCAAAGATTTTGAGTTTGTTTCTGGGCAAGAGAAATACAAAGCCTATTTAAGCAGATGTCAAAAATTATTTTGAAACAACAATGCTGCAGAATTCAGTAAGAAGGCAAAATAAGAGAGCTTCAGTACCAATCCAGCACAGGCGTAAGGAAACCGTAATCATATCTAATTAGAGTTAAAATAATGTTTCCCTTTGAAATGTTTAATTAGCTCTGTTTTATTACATAAACATTCTTGATGCAGAGCATACTGAGCTAGAAGAGTCTGATGAGTTAAACAGTGCAAAGTGCTCAGGCGCCCAGTGTGGGGCAAAACCTGACAAGGAGTGGCTGTTGTTACCAGATGTCTGGACCATCAGTGGAACCATGATGCTTGCTGCAAACAGCAGGCTATCATTTCAACCTTTGTTGCCTCTACTGAAGCCTCCCATCGTGCTTTCAATTTAACAGCATCACAAGGAGACAAAGAAATTTCTTACAATATGCCTTTCAGTTCAGAGACAAATCCCATTTAAACTTGTTCAACCTCTCATAACGTATTAGTTATTGTTGCCAGTCTGCATGTCCTTTGGCAACACACTACTTGTTCTGGAGGAGGGAAGCTTTTTCTTTCCCCTTCCTCCCCCCTTTTCTTTTTTAATGCTTGCCCTTCAGTTTGATAAAGCAAGACCAGATTTACTGGCAAACTTACAGCATGCCTGTCACAAGCTTGCAGCAAATTTAATTAACCTTATTACAAATATGGTTTTCTTGAAGATTACATCACAATCTGGTTTCACATCGCCTGCTGCTGATTCAACATATTCTGTGCTTTGGAGAATATGTTCATTTTCTGAAAAAGGTCAAAATGTTAAAATATCTAAAACTTCACTATTTCTTCTGAGTTCCTGTTTAAATGTTGTGGTGTACCAACATTTTGTCTTACAAGCAGTGTTGTTTTCTTGCTGCATCCCAATTGTAGACAGGTTTATTTCACAATACAGTTTACATCTCTTTAACAACAGAGATGGCCAGATGATGGAAAATTTCCTGCTAGTTCAACCCCTCATTAGCACACTAGGACAAAATCACTAGAAACACATAACTAGAATGACAACAAGATAGAAACAAGTAGAAGTTACTAGTAAAGTTGGAGTTTCTGCTTTGTAAGAATGGAGTTAAAATATTACTTTTGCTCAAGAGCACTGAGAATGAAGATGCATTAATTGGTTTAGATAGCAAAATAAATTAATTTACTTTTCACAGGCAATACTAGTTTTAAAACACTGAAATGTTTGTTTAAAGGAATTTTTTGACTCAGTTTCCAGGAACCGGAACAAGAAATTTCCTGGCAGAAAATTTTGGCATAATGCTATTCTATCAGCATACTTCAAACTCCATAGAGCTGGATAAAAAAGAGTTGATTGGTTCCCTGAACTATAGCTGAATTTAGAACCTTTAACTATTTGCACAGCCTGATTTAGTCTCCTTGAAAGTGCTTTCTGTCAGCCAAAACTCCGGGAGAAAGATGAGTCCTTATATGTTTATTTTTTTCATTTCATGTCTAAGGGTGGAATGCCCTTGTCCATATTAATATAATAACAAAGCAAGACTTCACAGGCAGAAATTCTGTTATGGTGTGGGAGGAAGCAGAGGAAAAAAGTCACAGCATCTGTACTAAAATCCTCTGTAATAAAGCATAAAGAGAGAAGAGGGTGTAAAACAAAGACACCTTTGCTAATCGCTAACTGTAATTCTATTAGCACACAGGTGTTATCAGATCAGTTGGCAGTGGATGTAAAAAAAAGATTATGCAGAAAAAAAACCAAACAAATACTAGTACATTAGCAATGATCTAAAACCTTGGCATATTCCATAATGTTATGGCTCCCGCATGCTATACAGAGAAGGTGGCTGACCAACACAGCACAAGTGCGTCAAAGACACTCCATGAAAAGCATCTATGTTCTGGAAAAGACAATCTTCAATATCAGAGTTACTAGCAGAGGGCATAAAACGTGTGGCTATTGTCTGACAGCTTTTGTAGAATACCAAGGTGCTGTCTCCCACACAACAAAGGATGCTTTCTGCATTTAAACATATGTGTGCATAAGATCTATTTTGTATTATTTTACTTTTATATACTTAAAAACTCAAGTGAGAACACTCCTCAAAGAATGACAAAAAGGGTCTACATACCAAGGTCACTGTTTTCCCT
>NW_009954185.1:4297102-4312878 GCF_000747805.2 Chaetura pelagica | reverse complement strand
TTCCCTACAAGAGGAAAACAAAACTAAACAAGCAAAACACTCCATCCCATTCCAGCAACCAAAGCCTTTCACACTGTTCTGCTAAGCTTAATTAATCTGTAGGTCATTCTAACACTGCCATGCATGGAGGTTGTGCATTATTTTATTGATTCACTTTACAACCAACACAATACAAATATTAAATAATTTTAACAGAGGACCTTGATTATCTCAGGAATGTATATACCGTTAGGGACATAGCTTGAAACCTTCTGCAAAACATCCAAAGAACTAATTAAGAAATGGACTACCAACTAAGGAAGATGCTCTGCTGGGCCTGTTACTCAAGAACACACAAGAAATGGTTGTGGATATGAAAGGCAACAGGAAACTTGGCCATGGTGTCTGTGACTTTTAGGATATTAAGTTTCACAGAGGAGTGAGAAAGACACAGTGGGAACACTGCCTAGGACCTCAGGAAAGCAGATTTCAGGGATCTGCTTGTAAGGATCCCAGGGACAGTGCCCTGGAAGGCAAAGGACATCAGGGAGAACTGCTTGATTTCCAGCCACAGCCTCCTCAAAACACAAATAACCTATTCCTCTGTGTAGAATGTCGAGCGAGGGAGGCAGAAGGCCAGCATGCGTGAAACAGAGAACTCCTTGGATGGCTCAAACACAAGAAGTCTACAGATAATGGAAGAAGGTACACAAGACAAATAGAGACATTTTCTGAGCATGCAAGGAGGGAGTTAAAAATGGAAAAGCTCAAAGAGCTCAGCTGGAGGTAGAAATAGCAAAGGATGTGAAAGGCAGAAAGAAAAGTTTCTGGAAGTACTGTCCCACTGCTTAGTCAGGCAGAGAAGTTAGTGACACACGACATAGAAAAGACTCAATGTACTCAACTCATTTTTTCCTCATTTTCACTGATAAGGTTTGTGTTCAGACCTCCCAGATGTCCAAGCCTATTTGCAGTCTTTGAGTATAAAGCAGCACCCACAGCAGACCAAAGTCATGTTTGGGATCACTTAAGCCAATGGGACATATGCAGTAGCACCAGACAGATGAGTTCCATTTGAGGGCTGATATCACAGCAATGTCCCACTGTATCATCTCTGAAGGGTCATGGCAACTGAGGGAGATAGATGGCGAGCTAAGTGTGAGCCAGCATGGGCCTGGCAGCAAAACCAGCCAACAGCCTCCCAGGCTGTGCAAACAGGAGTGCTACCAGAAGGCACTTGTGGGACCCTACCTGGAGCACCGTGTCCAGCTTCAGGCTTCCCTCACAAGACCATGATACAGTGGAGCAAGTCCAGTGAAGGGCTGCGAAGATGGCTAAGCACAGAAGCACACAGCATGTGAGGAGGGGCACAGGGAAAAGGGTCTGTTCAGCATTAAAAAGAGAAAGCAAAAGGAAGCCCAGAGGCAGAGGTAGATTGCTGCTTAAAACTATCCAGTGTGAGGGGAGAGAGAAGGCGAAGGCAAAGTCAGAGCCACACAGCAACAGGAGAAGAGGCAACAGAAATGCCAGTTTGGTATAAGAAAAATACCTTTTTTTTTTTTTTTTTTTTTTTAACAACAGGAGAGTGGTCACATGCTAGCATAGGTGATCAAAGGGGTTATGGAGTCTCCATTTTTGTAGACACTGAAAACCCAACTGGACACAGCCCTGAACAGCCTCCTGTAGGATGTTGGACGAGATGTTCTCTAGAGGTTCCTTTCAAATAAAATTATTCTATAATTTTGCAGTTGCACAAAATGTGTATCAGATTTGTCTCCTGACCCTTATAGACACAATAGAAATATTCCATACTTCATTGAGTTGTTTTTGGTTCTATGCACAATTCCTAGTAGCTCCAACATTGAGTCATTTAGTTTGCGTATTTTTACTTCTATTTCTAGTACAGGTTAGAGCATCTGATTATTCACTTTGATGCTACATGCCTTATACTGGCATTGTACAACAAACATCCTGTTCAAAATAGGCTATCAAACTTGTATATCAGCCCTTCAAATTAATTTACTGTTGCTTGCTTTTCATTCATGCATTCACCATGCAGGTTATATAGGAGGTGTCTTTCTTTGAGTCTGTTCCTAAAAAGCGGCAGCTCAGCAAAGCTCCCCCTCCCCAGTGCTTCCTTTTCTGGAAACCCTTAAACATCATAGGAGAGAATTCCATTTTACAAGCATTAAATCCTGTTTTGATATATGGATGGTTTTGAGAAGAATATTTGCTCGAGTGAGTGCTTCAGGCTTTTCCTTTCATAGTTCCTGCAAATCCACAAAGCAAAGGGGATAGGAAGATGTATGGAAACTTAAAAACACATGGGAGTTTAGCATGTTAATTGTGCTTCCTTGACGGGACTGTGCGAGCCCTTCTTCCTCCCTCCTTGCTCTCTTCCAGGCAGTCTGACAGAGGAACATCACAGAGGGAAACTGAAGCAGACAGAATAAATTCACTGAAGAAAACAAGCACTGCCTACAGGTTTGGGGTTCCTTCCCTTTTGTTGGGGGGTGGAGGAGGTGTGTAGGGAGGAAGAAGGAGGGAGGCTTTTTTTCTCCCATAATTCTAGACAATGCTTTGGGGTCTTATAGAATGAAAGGTACCATATATAAAGTCTTGATATTAATATAAAAACCTAACATCACATCAAAAAAATATACTTTAAGATTTATAACATTTCTGAACTCTCAACTGTTGGGACAGAATGGAGACCTTCAGATGACTTGCCCAATACTACTGTTACCAAAAATCCTGAGAGAAAAGACAAGACCGCTACTGATTGCATATAAAATAGCAAAACTTGAAAGCTTTATAGCACCCAGCTCTCTTATCACAATCCTCCAGGGACATAACACCTGTTTATGCTGGCAACAAATGAAAAAACACATTTCTCTTGTTTAGTAGGTCTATGTATTATGATAGTACAGAAAAGACGTGCACACAATTTTTCTCAAAATTCTCAAATTTAACTGAGCAGAGACTAGTTTTCCCCTCCTTGAGAAAAACTGTACAATTTGAAACTATTGAACTTGACATATTCCAACTGAAATGTATGGTTTAATTAGAAAAATTCCAGAGGAAAATAAGTTCTAAAATGTGACTGGCTCTAAACTTTAACTTTAAACTGTGTTAGATATGAACACTACAGTGATTATACCTGCACTGATACACAGAATAAAGTGGAAGTGAAAATCACTAGGGAGAATGCAGGCAATCTTTCATAACTTGCTAATTGCTCAATGAAATGAAGGTGGGGAAGAGAGGAATTGGAATTTTCAGTGACTGCACACAGCAAATTCCAGAAGTACTCAAATTCATGCTCATGGATTAGAAACAGGAAACCCAAGATGAAGCACACTCTTTGGTTAAATGCCTCAGTTTTTATGAAGGAAAAAAAAAAGAGTAATTAAGAAAATGACCTGATTGGAGACTAGAGGTCACACACAAAGGTGGAATCTTGTGACAATGACCAGCTAGGAAATCTTCTGCCTAAAAATCTATTTTCTAACATTGTATAGCCCAATCTTGCATCTCTATAAATGACTGAGCCTTTTCTGATAAAGGTAGTGTGGTCATATGCCACGTTTTTCTGCACAACAGCTACCACCACCACAATAAGTCACCCAGCCTGCAGCCCACGCCAGAAATGGGCTCAATGTGTACAACAAAGAGGACCATGGATCAGGTGAATCCTCCTGATAGGCTGTGTGTGCCCCACATAATATATATTGGTCAACCCTGCTACATACAGACAAAAAGTGTGCTTTGCAATGCTCCCTGATGTCTTCAGGAGCCATGCATCTAATAACAGCTCATGTCATGAGTCAGCAGTTTGGAAAATTCCCATGCACTTAGTTAGGGGGAAGTTTGAAGTAAAACTTCCTCTAATTATAATGTTTTTATTATTATTATTATTATTATTTCTGCAACACCTGCGTGTAGCATTAACATGCATTGCTCCCATTATAATGCTTATGGCATTACTGGTAATTCAAGCAACAAGAAAACACATTCCTTGTCCAGTGTTTTCTTTCCTCATTTAGTCCTCTCATGAGCCAGGCATTGCCAGATCCTAGTGTTCTTTCAACAAGACACCCTGATCAAAAGTGGAAGAGGTTTGCAACACAGATCTACTACAAGGATCACTCAAGAGAAGCATATCACCATCCAGTTATCTTTAGTAACTTTTCCAGATTAGGGCAATAACAAAAGTGATTGGAAGGCTGCTGAAATTTGCTTCAATGATACCCTGTTGCACATAAAAACTAAAGGCTAAAACTGAAGATAGCAACAGAAAAGTTAACTATGAGAATTGCAAAACTGACCTCTCAAAAACTGAGAAATACTGTTCAGTGTGCAACTGCATTTCATACTGTATGGACAGTGCACATATAGTCTAGGAAGAAGTGGATATTGTAAACATTTTGAGTATTTTTAAACTACCATGGCCTAGGAATGACATGTCTTAGTTTGGTTACCTACTCAAACTAAAAATGAAATGGCTTATGACCTGGGAGATTGATAAAATAAAAATGTCACTGCTGTGCCCTGTTCAAGGCTTGAACAAGCTTTTTAAGAATGGATGCACTGGAGGTTGATCTGCAAAAATCTGGAAGACTCTAATAACCATTTGCAAATTGATTTTTATAGGCTGATTAAATATGGGTTAAAATTTATTGTATGTGCATTGGAAATGAAGAAGGAATGTTCCTGACATAGAAGCCACATATGCATTCAAAGACCCACAATTATTGCATTTCAGGTTACTGCTTCAAAAGGTAAGGACGATAATTATCCAAAGAAACAAAACCTTTACAAAACTGAACACGGACAAAAATTATTTTTCTGGAGCCCTCCTCTTCACTATGTCTGAGACATTTTTTCCAAAAGAAAAAAAAACACAAAACATCAAAAAAGTTGAGGTACAGAAGAAACAGTTTTGCACAAATGTGTAAGTTATTTGGATTCCTACTATTCAGAGCTTTATATTATGAAGGGCTACAAATAAAAAAAAATAAATTAAAAAATCGAAGAGGCACTTTAGATGAAGCAAATCCTTTTTATCATCCTTTCTTCACTTCCTTTAAAGGTTCCACCAAAAAACATTTATCTAAATTCTCTCTAAAAAATTATTCTTTTTTGACATTTCAACAATAAAACTAATCTTCTAATCAAGACTGCCATTTTTTAGTGGCTTCTCATTCCTATATTCACAAGAGCTACAAGAGCAGCAAAATTACTCTAATATAATGAGAAAGTTTATTTTCATGGTATACAGATGTAAACTGAGGGAGTGCTATAAAAACTGTTTTGTCAGGAAAATTCAATAACTATAATGGAAAAACTTCCATCTTAAGTTTTCTGGACCACTTCTTCAGGACCACGAGATTTAAGTAGAGTAAATAAGGGCTGAAAATCCATGAAATTACTATCTATTTATAGCAGAGCTCAGGAATCTTCAAGCACTTCTCATTAAGATGACAGTTACATCTCGTGTGATTAACACTTTCGCAATTAATTCTAGTTCCATTTTGTTGAATGAAAATGTAACATCAGTATTACCTCAGATTTATATGACATCTTTCATTGCAAAGTGATTCTAACATGCTTTAAAAATATATATCCATCATGTATCGTTATCAACCCAAAAATGAAATGAGCCACCTGTGGTGGGCACATGGACAGCTGAAACACAACACAATGCATAACTGAAGTGGAGAGAGAATGGAAATTTTGGCTGGCTTTAAAGCATGAACACAATTTCACATAATAGGTCAAGGATTTTTTGAATCTCTAGAGAACCAAAGTCTTTGCCAGAAAGTCTGAGCACAGAGAAAACAAAATAGTTGAGTTACAATTGTAAACTACAAAGATGACTCTCGCTTGTTGGATTGTGCTCCGAAGACCTTAGGTCTTGCTTTATGATGACCTACCATAACTTGACACAACAAAATTGAACTCGTTAAAACAAAATTATAATTAAAAAAAAATTAATCCTGAACTCTATAAACAAGTAGAGGAATTGGTATAAAAATTAGGAAAGGTAATGATAATATTGCCTACATAGATCCTTGATCTACAGGGCTTGCTGCAAGAGTAGCGCATATCTTTACTTCTCATCAATTTCAGCAGCCCTCACACTTTAAAACCAGTACTCAAAGCCATGAAGCAAGTCTATCATCACAGCAATGGAAAGTGCTTGTATGAAGCATTTCAACAGTCACAAGGACAACTTTCAGTCCTTGCTTTGGGAGGCACCCACTCTGGCATCACAGATACTGACAAACTCACCCTTTTATTGCTCAAGAAGTTTTTTTTTAAAACCTTTTGTCTCTAATGTAGGCAAATGAGATCTGCAAATATTCACTAGAGTCAGGCATGCTGTGAGTATCGTCTTAATGAGACCATAAGGATGCAAGCAGGAAGAGCTATTTCAGCAGGTCTAAAAGGTAATACCCTACAGTTAGACTCTTAATTTCACCAAAGTGTGAGCAGCTGAAAAGTAGAGGCTGAAAGCATCTAAAATAGGGAACGAAGGAATACAGTAGCTGCCACCATGGAGTTAAGACAGGACAGCTTTCAAGAGTAGGCTGAATCTAGTTAAAAAAGCAAAACACAAATGCCTAAAATAACCACATGGTATAGAGTTCCTTTTCTCTTCTCCAAATACTTTGCCTTGAAAACAGTTTTCATTTTTTAAGATACATACTGAACATTCCCAGCTCTACAGGAATCTCCATTTAATGTTTCTCAACATGCAAATATTATTTGTTCCAGGAATTCTATTTGCTAGTCAGCACAACAACCAACTACATCAGGAAGTTTCTCTGAAGAATTTCTTAAAATTACAGAAATTAGATGTAGAATAACAAATTTGAACTAATTTCTCAGAAGACATCACAGAATCCCTCTCTGAATAATATGGGCTGAAAGGGATTTCAGGTGGTCCCTAGTCCAGTCTCCTGCACAAAGCAGGGTCAGTTCAGACCAGGCTGCTGAGAGCTTTATCCTGTAGGGTCCTGAGAGCCCCCAAGGATGGAGACTGCACAGCCTCTTTCAGCAACCTCCCCCACTGCCTGACTGTCCTGTATGAAGAGGTTTTCCCTTGTGTCCAGTCTGAACTCCTCTGGTGTTTCCATCTGTGTTCATTGCCTTTTTTTCCTGCCACCCTCAACCACCCTAAGGAGTCTGTCTTCTCAGTCCCCTCCCCATATGACCAGGCATGTTGCTGTTAGGATCCCCAAAGTCATCTCCTCTCCAGGCTGAACCAACCCAGCTCCCTCAGCCTCTCCTCACAGGGCAGGTGCTCCAGCACTCAACCACCATGGTGACTCTCCACTAAACTCACAGCAGTTTGTCAATGACTTTCTCCTACTGAGGGGCCAAAACTGGACACAGCACTCTGGGTATGATCTAACAAGTGCTGAGTAGAGGAGATGACCCCTTGCTCTCATGACTGTGCTTCTGTTGCTACAGCCCAGGAAGCACCTGGCTATCTCTGCTGCCAGGGCACTGTTGGCTCATGTGCAGCTTGCTGCCCACCAAGCTGCTCTTGCAGCCCTTGATGCTCTTTGCAAGTCTTCACTCTTTCTGATGTCTGTCATTCCTGACTCCATCCCTGTATGCCCAGGCAATGTCTCTTAAGCTCCTCCTTTGTAATTCCCAAAATTATGTTTAATTGTAGTTGATCAGAATTATTTCATACTTCTGAAAATAGTTGAAGTTAACTTTTTTTTTTGGTAGAATTCAGAATTTAATTAAATTCTCTTAACAATAAATGTTAACATTTTTGTCAAAAACTCCCCAAAATACCATTTACCTTTTGATCAAAGGTAATTCACTTGCAAAATAATCAATCAAATCAACTACTAACTTTGCAGTGTAATTCATAGTGCACTTAACACTACAGATTGTTTTCCGTTCAAGGATCTCGGGCATTTTCCAATCAACACATCACACATTTTGCAGCAGGAGTACACAGAGAACAGATGGGACCATGGCTCTGGTGCAAGGTCACACAGCATGGCTGTGGCCATGCCAGGCACAGGGCAAGGTGATGGCCTGCCAAGTCCCCATTCTGTGATTTAGAGATAGTATCATCTTTTCCCCAGGGATTATGGCAGGACTTTGTTATTGAAATTTCTACTGAAAGCAGTATTTTATTCAGCTTAGGAACCTCAGATTCCCATCAATATCCTTCCATAAATAGAGGAAGAACGGCATCTCTGTGTCTGTACAACCAAGATCCCATTTATGCTAAAACGTATCTGATTACTATCATGTCAAAACGTGCACAGTAATTACAGATGAAAAGAACAGGTGTTTTCTTGGTGCCTTAATAAAAAACAAAGGAACTAGGTAAGGATTTGGGGTGTTGCTTTTAACAAAAACCAGAATTATTTCTGGGAAATCTTAAAATATAAATAGAAAATCATACACTACATAACAGAAGTTCGAAAGGCTATAAAAGTGATGCAGTAAGTAAATCTTGCCATAATACGGAGAGAGGAGGAAGCAGGCAGCTATACTCTTTTCCCTGCAAGACTCATACTGCATCCTTCCTGCTGGAATTGCTGGACCATTTTAACATGGAAACAACTGCCTAGGAAGGCTGCACCACTAGGGGCTCATTTTCAAACTGGTGAGAGAGGAAACAATCTTACAGACAAATATTAGCTCCCTTTACAGTTTTGCAGAACTACTGCAAGCTTTCACATAACTGTGTCAATTAGCAAACAACAATGTGGTAGAACATCTTCATGAAGCAGCACTTGCATTTCATGGTCAAGTACATGAAACCTGCCCTGACACCAAACGCATTAGCAGAACCTTACAGCACATCTATAACAGAGTATATTTTTCTAAGTTAATTAACTTTACTAGGCTTGCTTTTTAAGTGAATGTCAACAGAAGAGCAGTTTCTATTTACTCCTTTAACCTATGGAGAAATAATTACAAAAAAATTCACTCTTGTAAACCTCCCAATAGGAGGAGCCTGCGACAACTCACTTCAAAAGGTTCTCCAGCTCTCATACTGTTGGACTTATTTTGTTGATTTCAAATCATCACAGTCGAAACTGAGTCTAGTTCCTGAAAATTTTCTTACTCAGATTTTAAAATACCTGCCTCGATCTTGGCACAACTAGGAACTCTATAGAGAGAAGAGAAGAAAGCATTATTAGTACTAATACACAGACAAAGTCAAGTTAAATTAAATGTTGCTTTGGATCAAGTTATCATCCTTTTTTTGAAATGAAACAAACCAAAATATTTTTACTTTTAGCATAAGCCAGTGTTGCCTCTAAATTTTCTTTCAAAGACACATTTGCCTATAAGGTTACCAGTGACAACAGAATGCTCAAGCAACAGCTTTCACCATATTACAGCAAATAAAACTATTTGAAAGACATTAGTTAAACCTGGGGTCTGCCCAGTAAACAGCTTATTGACTGTATAACGGTGGAATAAAGTCTGCACTGAGTCCATCACATTGTTGAACTACGTTGTTACGAGCAACCTTTCACCACTTGTTGCTTCACCTTCTGCTTGAACTACTTACGCGGCATGTGAAACAAAATGCATAAGGAGGTTAACTAGGACGAGACAAAAGGCTGCAAAGCTCAATCAAGGCAGGCATGGATCACTGTCTTCTCAATAACGTCTCTGTTCCCCCCCGCCCGCTGCCCATCACTTCCGTCGCCGCACACATGCACGCGCTCCAGCTTCGAGCCATAAATCTTACAAAGTCACTCAACTGACAGCCTAATAACATGAAAGAGGTATCTGCAAACAAGATGGTTTCAAACCACTGCTGGTGACCCTGAACAAATCAGGGCCCAGCTTCTTTTGCAGCCTGCGTTTCTCCCCTTCAATCACTTAACTGGGCAGATTGATGTGACACCACAGAAATAAACTCAGCTCCCGCTTGCACACTCTCTCCCTTCCCAGCTCTCCTGCTTTCTGGCATTCACTAATGATTAGATCTGTCTGTCCATATACAGCAAAAGTCCAATGCTCACAGCCATCTGAGTGTCAGAAATGCAGCTTCCCAACAAAATAAAAAACCCCAACCAACTCCAACGACAAAAAACACACCTCACTGTCTTTTGTGCTTTCATTTATTATTTAAGATTTTCTTCCTTTAAAAAAAATATAAAAAGCAAACATGAAAAACAATACAATCCATCTCTCTGTGAATGTAATGGTCAAAAACCTTGTGAAAACATGATTGCAAATTGCATCCTTTGGGAACCTAACCAGAATACTGTAGTATTTTGCACCAAGTCAGAGATGGGAGCACTTGTTTTAATCCCTCTGAAACACCTCTATCTTAACTTCTCTTTAATGCCACAGCAGTACTTGAACCTCTCCTATCCTTTAATAGGGCTAGAACTGCACAAATAAGAAGTCATGTTAGCACGTCTCCTGTCCACACACCCCTTGTGGCCCCAAAGACATCAACATTATTTAACAATGATTATGCTTTTTCATGGCAGAATATCAATCCAGACATCCTAAATCCCAGGCTAAGAACGTCTTTGAAGCAGGTGAAAGGGAAATTAAATGGCTGGCAGAGCAGCAGATACAGCCACCAAAATTGCCAGCTGATGAGCCTCTGCTGCATGCCTCTCCTGTTCATGCATATTTCTTCAGGATGCTATATAAAAACATGGGAAGAGCAAGTAAAAAAAATATGTATTTATTAATTTAAAATATTTTGGTACCCATTTAAATATTTGTATTGTTACTTTTGTTTCCACTATCCCACTCATTTATTTTTTTTTAATGGAAGCTTAGTAAAGAAATTATTTGAAGACTGAGATGTTTATAAACAGTGCTCATGAGAGAAAAGCCAAACAAAGAAAAACTGAGAATTTTAAATATTATACAGATAGACTTCAGCTAGTTTCTCTCTTGCTTACACCAAACCTTCAGGTTCTCATTCACTTGTGCAATGTTATAGAATCCGGGTAGCAGACCAATCTTGGCTTTAACACCACACTTAACATCAATCCATCTGACCCTCTCTCCAAGACAACTTGACGGACATAATTTTGAAGACTGGGCATCAGAAAGTCACAGAAAAAGAGCAATGCTACAGATTGCTGTCACTGTTTTTCACAGCTGTCTCCACAAGGAAAAAGGCTAGCAGTGTAACTTTATAAAAAGAAAAAAAAAAAACAACAACAAAGCAAAACCTCAAAACTGATATCAACATCAACTTTTAGAAGGTCCCAATTTCCTGAGAAAAAGGAGGAGGATCCAGCAACTAACACCAAGAAACACAGGATCGTTCAGGTTATGCTTTATTGAGGAGTGTAGTAGCATGAGAGATGGACAAACTATGTGTAAGCAGACCAACTGGAGTAGCAGAACTCATCATAAACTGACCTCCTTACCAAGAAGCATATTTTTGTCTATGCTGCCAGCAGAAGCATGTGTCTAAAACTGATGGTAAGTTTAATGAGGCCCAAACTGTCTCGTTTGTATTACTACCTCATCATCAGTGGTCTCTGTGAAAGCTTGTAGGATAACAGAAACCACAATCTTAAATAAACATATGTATAACTACATCTGGAATAATATTTTATAAAAACCTATCAGGAACCTCTAGAAAGGAATTAAGGATGGGAAGAGTCAGCTAGTGTGCTAAGGTCACAGGCAAAATGACAATGATATCTCCAACGCAGTCAGCTCCAGAAACAGCCTCTTGTATAATTTAATGCCATCCATGTACAATGAGTTGTGAACTGCAAAACCCACTGTTATCTATCAAAAAGGGCTGGCTCTAGAAGAGCCATTGTACGCATTTACATTTGTACTCCAGGAGCATGTTAGTGAGGAGAGAGACACATAAAACCAGTTCAGAAGCCAAGGAGGCATGCAACTTGGGACAAGATCAGGTTGTCAACTTCCAACTCCCAAATCTAGACAGGAAAGTCAACACACTTAGAGACATACGGGGATGGTATCTCATGTTCAAATGTAATCCTTCTTTTCAGTCTTATATCAGAAAGCTGGATGTTTAGGGGCTGGTATTGCTGAAAGCACAGTGTTGGGAAGTTCTTTCTAGCTAATAGCTCTTCTCCATCAGCAGGTAACTGAGATAGCTCTTTTTGCTTCAACAAGGATCACATCAGACTAGAAATGATGATTTAATATTTCCCACTGAAATTTCACAAGAGTAATATTGGTTATAAAGCTCATATAACATATTGAAATCCCTAAATCTTGTGTCTGAACTGTGTGACATTTCCATTAAAAGTTTTGCTAAATTTAGAGCTGATGTGATTCCTATGCAACCCTTATGCCTGGAGAGATTTGTGCTTTGGTATTCTGATGCAAGTTTGGAATATTTGTACTGATAAATATTTTAGAATCAAGCATTTCCTCATCTCTCTCTTTCCTTGTGCCTGTTAAAACAGAATTCACAACATATCAATAGTTTTTCATTAAAAGTAGTCAAACTTACTCTGCGCCTTAGTGCGAATTTGACCCACTGATTGAAGCCCTCAGAGTTGTTGTTTTTTTCCCCTCTTACTCTTTCAGCTGGGTCACACAACTTGTTTTATACCATTTCTAGCACAAGTTACCAGCCTCCCAGCTGGGGGAGACTGCAACATATTTTCCATTTTCCCATCTTGTCCTGAGGTTATTTTTGCCCTCCTCCCCAGAAAAAAATATACCAATGAAAATAAAGCCCAGGAGAAAGCTATTAAGAGGAGATGAAAAAACACAGCACACCCAAACACATTTTAACCAAGGATGTGAACAGAAAAAAGTTCTAGTAGCTTGCTGTACACAGAAAAGCAAAGGAAATAACTGAAGAATGTATATTGTATATGCAGCCTGCTGAGAATGCTATTTTTCAATGTCCTCAGCCCAGGATGGCCTATTTGCTGCTTTGAACTTATTTAATAACATTAAGCAAGAACACTTAACTATCTAAAAGAAGGATCAGTGGCATAAATCAGACATCATTTCACATATTTCAGGATCAAAGCCGTAAGGCAAAATGATTTGTGAGGACATTTGAACAGCTCTAATATATCACGGTTCCTTTTGAAGGATACTTAGGCATATTAGTTGCCCAAATGATGATTTCTTTGCGTAGTTGTAGCCAAAAAGAAAAGAAAATGGAAACTTTTCATTCATGAATTGGTTTCGTCTATAACTTTGATTTATGTATAGCATCAAACAAAGCAGATGAAGAACACCGTGAATTTGAATTATCAAAATTAAAACCAGGAGAGTGAATTGATTTTTTTTTTTTCAAATGATCAAGGCTAATCGAAGTGGCCAGAACAGAAATTGCATAATCAGTAGCCAATACGAGTTAATAGGAGCTATATAAACAATGTTCAAGATTACACTCATATTTCATTCAAACTTTCTAAAACCTGTAAGTAATGGAGCATGGCCTACAGTACTGTCTGACCTGAGGATAAGCACTAGCTGCAGTGTTCAGTTTTAAAGCTTCTTTTTATTCATATGTACAACTGCTTGCCAAGGTGATTTGCCCAGGATATGTCTCAGCTTAAAATTATCTAATTAGAAAGGCTGGACCGGATGAACTTTTGAGGTCCATTTCAACCAGGGCTGGTCTGTGATTCTGTGAAAAATGGCAGTCATAAAACCTTCCCACACACCAACATAACTATGATCAAAATAAAACTTTTCAAGTTTCTGGGTATGGGAGAGGGACCTATATAAAGGGAATTTCAACTTATTCCAACCTCTTCTTCTTCCCACCCCAAATAACACTCAGAAAAAGGTCAATCCCTTCTTTGGGCAGCTAGTCAACAAAACACAAGTCAGACTGATGTGTATAAATTTCTGGAGCTGACCATTCGTTACCTATTTTCCCTGAAAATCCAAGACCATCTGCTGTTTTCTTCATCCTATTTCTGCACTGGTCTTCAGGCTTTAGAAAGAGCTAGCTACTGGGTTTTTTTAAATTAGGAAGTTCCATGCTCACAGCTGCTAGGGTACCACACTCGAGGTTTACATTATCACCAAGGATACCAGGTTGCTGCAAACTCATTTACTCCCTCACCCTGAATCAGTCCACATGGTGAACACCTCGTGTTCAAGAAAACAGAGGTAAAACCTGTAGGGGAGGGCAACAGTACTGGTAAAACCAGGCAGCAGAGCAGTCATGGAAATCCCTGGCCTCTGGTGTGTTGAGGATAGATTATTACACAGTCTCAAAAGCAACAAGAAGAAAGCAAGAAAACCAATGGGAAATAATATTTTCAGAAAATGTGTATAATGTTCACAAAACATAATAGCATTTAAAGCTTTATAAAAGTATGTTTAGCCAGCAAGTTATTTAAATTAGCAAGTCTAGAATCAAAATTCTAATTCCCTGTGAAAAGGAATGCCATTTCTTTGTTAAAAAGTAATCCCCCATCCTTCTCCCAAGACATGCACACATACACAACCTTACCATAAATGGCTTTATTCAATAATTGCAGCAATGAGAAAGGTTAAGGAATACCTATAACCCTGTGCTCTCCACTATTAGCATACAAAACCCACTACATTCAATTAAACATCCAAATATATGTGCTAACGAAAACTCAATATTCTTAGGTCCAACATTCTCAATAAACTAGTATAAAACTTCTGCAGAAAACAAACTTAATAATCAAAGCTTCTGTAATATCATTTTGATAGTATTCTTACAGTTGCTTGCTGTATTTTTTAAATGCTCCTTCTGTAAACAATTTGACACTTTTGGCACATCTCTAAAACAATTATTGACTAGTTTGAGATTCAATATGCACTGAAATCTAGGGGGAGACCACTATGAATTGTTTGCACCCCAAATCTGGAACTCATAGGCTTGTAATATATTAGAACATTTATAAAAACACTCACATACTTGTGTGCATGCGTACATGTACAAACATGGAATCTGGACAACAAACTCAACAGAAAGTATTATTACTAATACATAAGAAGAACAAGAGGTCAGTACAAAACCACAGTATTGATTTACACCCATCCGATAATTGTAGACATACCCAACTGTATTGATTTTGTAACAAGCCTATTGGGTCAGCAAAAAGAACTGCCTAGTCCATCAGCCTGACTCGAACAGTGTTGGGTAGCAGATGGTCAGGTAGGACAAATGTACAGTAATATTCAATATAACATCTAGAAGCATGGAGAGATGTCTGACATAGAACTTCCTCAGCCACAGGTCGCATCTCCATTCTTCATGGTACTTAATGGATTCTTGCAAGAACTTTCAATACTTGAAATATCTTGAAACAATGGGTACCACAGACTGAGAAAACCTTGCTCACCTAATACTTCTAAGTGTTTCTATAGAAGGAATGGACTTCCAAGGGAAAGAAGGCATATAGGGAAACCTGATTCATGTGTTTAACAAGACAAAAATGCATAGTTTTTGTATTTGCTTAAATAACATCACTTGAAAAAGCTTCCCTTCCATAAATGCTGTAGGATTTAACTCTGCCCTTTGCTAAGCATCATATCTGAAAAGGGCTTACTGTAAGATAGATCTCAGCTGCATGTTTAATATATGCCTGACATATGGGGAAACTTTCCACAGATTAAATGATACTGAAAATAATGACTAAACACTGAGTCAGAAAAAAGTAACAAGAAGATATACACATCCACTCCGTCCCTCCACTCAGCCACCTTAAGTAAGATGATGTGTAAAAGAAAAGATAAATGGCACTATTCTATGGATTAGAAGAATTACAGAAAGGTCAGTTATCTAAAAAGAGTAATTATATGCTGAGAAAGAACTGAAAGAG
>NW_009954185.1:4286483-4297086 GCF_000747805.2 Chaetura pelagica | reverse complement strand
CAGTTAATATAGTATGTTAAAATAACTCAAAAATGTAGGAATCATAACTTTAACTGCAAATACAACTCTTTGGATTTAAGTAAAATAGTGAAAACCCCATCAGTTTGGTTTTGTTTCTTTTTGAACCAGATTGCATTGGAGGACACACTCTGACCCTCTGCTATCTAAAACCCCAACACATGAGCTGTCTCAGTTGGTGAGAATGTTTGGGAAGTAAAATCCCTCTCAGAAAAGCTTTTCTGTTTGAGAAATCAATTTAGCACATATGTAATGCTAATTGTTATGAGTCAGGGCTCAGCATAGAAAAAAGTAGCCAAATCAATCCCAAAAGAAGTAAAGTGATACAATGTTCCAAGAATGAAATGGTAGCACTATTGAAAGCAATGGTATTTTTGTATAGCTTCAAAAAGACATATTTTTTTGACAGATTTTAGGAGGTATACATAGTAACGAAAAGGAAAGCAGAAGAACTTCAGTATCTCAATATGATAACTTCAGTAAATTAGTTTGTTAGTGCTAACAATATAAACCTGGAGAGGGAGCAGAAAATGTCTGCAGCTTCACAAATACAGACAAGACTTAAAAAATACCCTCAGTTTAAAAAAAAAAAAAAAAGGTAATTTTAAGATCCCACCTTCAGTGGGCAGAAGCCTACCTTTCCCAATGCTCAGGTCTGACCACACTGTGCTTGCACAAAGCCCTGAGCATTCCTGAGCCCCAGACACCCACTGGGAGGTGAGTGCACCTTTTCAGTCAGTGCCCATGCCAAGGCAGAGTGGGAGTGAGCCACTGAATGTGGTGGGTGAGAGAAATAAGACAGTTACTAGATTGTTAAAAACAACAATGGAATGAGGTGTTGGGATGTGCCATCAAGAAAGAGAGAAGACTGCAGAACCAGGAGAAGAGGATTTCTCACAGTTGGAGCTAGGGGAGATGAATAATGTGAGCAGGTAACTGAGGGCTGTTGCAGAACAAATGGGGAATATGAAAAAAAATAACTGGTAATCTGAAAAAGCAAAATCAAAACATGCAGGGAGTGCTATCACCCACCAAAAGGTGGACACCAGAACCAGTTTACTGGGAAAAAAAGCACTAAGGCAAGAAGACAATTTAATGCTGTAGACAAGCCATTAATTTCCTGATGGAGATGGCTAAACAGGGTAAAAAGCTTAAGAAAAAGAGCCAACATACTGACAATTCTCCCCCTCTCCAGTGTGATGAGAGGACAGCAACTTGTAACTATATTCCTGTAGGCAGAGAGGGGTAGAAATCAGTGCAGCTGGATGTGAGGTTCTCACAGGAAAAACAACAAGGAGTCAGTATGATGGACAGGATGACACTTCCATTTTTTTCACCACACACATACATAGGCACAAGTCAGTTTGCAAAGTAAAGAACTAAAAGAGAATCACAAGATTTAACTTGACGGTGCAATCTTAATTCAGTTGTCTTGTGCATATGTGTCATGGTAGTCTTTAAATATATCATGCCAGTCTTTTTTACACAAAACGTCATTCCCAGGATAGATTCTATTTACTTAACAAGCAGTCATTTAATATTTTATTTTCAGCATTTATTGTAAAAGCGTGGATTACTCTATGTTATTCAGACTCCTCTCTTATAAGGCAACTGCTTTTTGATTTTTCTGTACCTGCCCGTCAACAGAATCATAATGCTATATCATATAAAGCAGTCTATCAACTTACATGCTCACAAGAGGACTAAATTAAGGTTGCACAAGTTACCTTAACTATGTCTCTCCCCCCAGTTTCCCAGTGATTTGCTTTTCATCTTACTAGTGTAATCAACATTGCCTTTTGTGATTGATACCTAAATATCAGTGCAATGCACTGAAGTCATGGCTTCTTTAGTTACTGTAAACTTTCAGACAAAAGTTGCATTAAGATATGAAACAGAAAGAATGAATAAAAACAGTAATTAGAAATGCAAATTTTATCCTTCCAGTCTACACATGAATAACATATTAGAACAAGTATCATGACTATTCAGTGACATAATAGTCTTTGGAGCACATACCTCTAAAGAAAGGAAAAAGCAGCACTGTGTTTGAGAGTTTAATGATATAAACAGATTAGACTTGCAAAGAAGGTGAGGCAGACAGAGAAGAAACTCAAAAAAAAAACCCCACACATGCAGAAATCCCCCAGAGCAGGTTGCTGGAAGACCCAGGTCTCCACAGCCCCAGCTCAGCGGCTTCTCCCTGAGAGCCTCCCCATAAATTGCAGAATGGAACCAAACTGATCTGCAGGGCTTCTGTGGAAAATCAGGAATAGAAATAAAAGTCTCCTTTATTTTAATGTATTGGTGGCACTAAAATTCACTTTCAATTCTAATGTACTGGTATTAAACTTATCATTTTATCATTAAGATCATTGTTTTCCCTACACATTTGCAATAGCATCCATCATGACAGTATTGGAGAGCTTTCAACATCTCCATTTCAGTTAAATGAATTGCATAAATCCTATTTCTACAGAGGGCGAGAGGCACAGAGGATAGGATGTTCTTAGCAGAGCTTCTGTAAAGTTAAAGATGCACAAATCTGTAGAGTTAAAGACACACAGACTGCCTGAATGTGATTAATTATCTTCAGTAATACCAAGCAGCAAGTATTAATGTAAAATATTTTTTAAAAATCTTTACCAGCAGAGAGGAGTATGTAATTTCAGCTCTTTCTATGGTTTTTAATTGATTTTTAATCTGCTGATGGTAGACTGTAAATAACTGCTCAAAGCACACACAAGTGCAAGTCAATAGGAAGTTTTATTAGTTTGCTTTCAGAGAATTATAGCAATGATCGAAGGACTCTGAAGCACACAAAAGCCCACAACCTGAATACTTCCTCTTCTCCTCACAGGCTGTTTGAACACTGCCTCCATAAAGGTCCAATTCAGCCAGAATTTACATTTGACTTCAGCACCACAGAAGCCTCGGATGGCTGCAAAGAAAGTGCTAACTTTTTTTTTTTTTTTAGAATAGGGCCCTAATTCGTTGGCAAGACAGCCAGTAAAAGATCTTGTATACAGCACACTTCATCTATAAATCATTTCACAGAGTTTCAGAAAAGGCTCAGAAACAAATAATCCCTTTTGTTTTTTTCTTGTTTTTACTTCTGTAGTGAAAAGGAAAGAAAGGCTTGTGCATGTAAAAGATTTACTTTTTTCTACTTATTTTCATCCCTTTAAATAGCCCACTGTTTATATTTTTATACTGGCACAATCTGCAAGTGCTCCCAACACCATCTTCACATCTTTTTCTTCATATCAATTGTCTTGCTCCCCTTAAGCTTGCACTATCTGTGAACAACGAAAGATTAAGACCCCTGCAATATTCTTCTCAGCTGGGTTCCCATACCTTCTTCCCTTTCCATGTCCACCTGATTTCATGTTGTCATTTGAAAACAGGTCAACAAATAAATTAAGTTTAAAAAGTCAAGACAAGAAATGCCTTCATTTTAGTTAATTCAGGCTACCAAAGTTGGAGAAGAAAAGGACAGAGCACCCTTCCTCATAACTAACCTGGGTAGCACCTCTGCTTCTACCCCCCCCTCCCCAGCAATGAACACATCCAGTGATAAACACCTCTCTGCAATACACCTATGGAACATCAACACCCTTGATGTTTTGGAGATGTCCTTAGAATAGTTATGCTTAGTCTCTCTATCTCATCTCTCGGTCCTACAGCTTGACACTAGATTTTATGTGACTCACCCAGAAGCAGAAAGTAAGAGAATAATCTGCAGCAGAAGTTCAGCAGAATACACTGTCAGTTCCACCAACCACCACAGATATTCAGAAGGTTGCTTCAGCATCATGCCTGTAATTTAAACTGACTACTAAAGAAGTATTTGCATACAAAAAAACCCAAAAAAACCACCACAACAAAACTCACAAAACAAAGAAACAAAAAACCACAATAGAAAAGTAACAACAAAAACTAAAACATAACCAAAACCAATAGCCAATTTTCTTAGGCAACCTAAAAGTTTGTAAGGAGGGTGGGACCATCATGTCCTGCTGATCTGCTCACATGAAAATAAAATAATAAAAAAAAAAGGAAGCTCTTTAATTTAAAACAATGGCGCAGCACAGGAGAATGAAAGGAACTGAGAAAAAATGGTCATAAAACCTACATACACATCAAACACCAAACTTCTATTTGAAAGGACTTAGGCAGTTGTAAAATAAACGCAGCAATGACTCGCTGTCTATCATTTAAACAGTCAACTGTACTTGATTCATGGGCCCTGTGCATTATCAAATTTGTAGATTAACTGTGTACTAGAGCAAAGATGACTGAAGTCACACAGTATAACTTGTACCACTCACATCATCATTGATAAGAGTAAGTTCCAATTACGCATCTCTTGTGGTGGTGGAAGATGACATTTTATCACGCATTACAAAGGCACAGGATTCTTTAGGGAAAAAAAGGAAATAATACCATTGCACAAAAAAACCCCAACAACACTAAATAGAAAAACTGGAAGCTATTGAGATTAGAAAATTACCCATTTTACCTTCTTTATCAAGATAAATTTGTTACCTAATGACATAGAAAGACAGCGTCGTGGTTTCATGCTTAACTTAAGAAGAAAATATTTAACATAAATAATGTTTATGAAGATGTGTCTGGCTCAAAATCCATGAGGGTATCATGAGGGTCTTAGCATACACTTAATGTGAACTGCAAAGAGAAAACACCAGTGATGTCCTCTTGTGGTTCATTTACCCCATGGTACTTTGTGAGAGTATGTTTTCATTTGATCACTGTTAATAGATCTTACACACAAAACTGAGCCCACAGATTGCTCACAGAATTATTTACTTTGGTGATAATCTACACACCATCAGTAAAGAAGTGTTATTTCTGACTTGTGAGTGGTTAGCACATATTCAAGAGAAGAACACCACATACAATGCCAACGGAGATATTTCTCAGGAAATGCTTATTATGCCAAAGTCCTCAACACTTCTAAGGGACTTTAGCTGTTCCAATGCTTACCAGGCAGCTGCCAAATCCCTCACAAACAGCAAGTTCCTTGACCACACATAAGAAAAACAAAACTCTTGGGACAAAATAACCTCCTAATGACATTCTGCATTATTTGACTGTCTCAAGTTAATTCCTTCGATAGGTCCATACACATAAAAGTGTACTTCAGCAAGATAATTATTCTTCTGTTCTGTTTAGATTACAAAATAAATGGTTAAATCCACTAGTCATTGGCTCATAAAACAATTTGTTGAAATAATGAATTCAAATATACTAATAGGATACAGAGGTTCACCATTAATTGTTTAATCCATAGCTGCATAATACTGTACTGAATTATTTTCCCCACTTTTACCCCTGCTAGGAACTGACACAAGTACAGTAATTAAAATAAATTTCAACACAGCCATTTGGAAAATTGCCAACATTTTCAAGAACTTATAATTTTCTTCAGCTCCCCTTTCCCCAAGACAAAATACAGTTTTGACATCTTGGTAAAAAAACAGTTACAAACTCTGACTTATAATTTAGGAAAAAATCACTGGTTTAATCATGACCTTTCATGTGTCCTTAATTTAGAGGGTAAGGGTGGGGAAAATTGGCCACTTACAGAAATAATCCCACTGGGATTTCTTCTCACTGACTGACAGCCTTTTGTAGGTAAACACACTCACAATTATAAATAAAAACTACCTCTCTCAAAATGGCAGAACTTATCCTCCATCAAGCAAGATGTGCTTGGAGCAAGCACAGCTTTCAGTGGAGATGGTAAAATGATCTCTGAAATATGTGATAAATATTGTCTACCTCAGCCACGTTTGACAAAAGAAAACTCCCAATTATTATTTATGTAATGCCCAGAATAGATAAGTATTGGACATGCCATTGTTACAACAATGAAAAACACATTAATAAAAGCTAGTGTTAATAGTACAGTAATATCACATGCCAATAGGCTCTCTTCAATTTAAGATTATATCTGAATATGGGCTACTTGAAGAAAGTACAGCTAGACTATTTGCTGCAGTGTACTTACAGATATCTTCAAAACGTGACAGATCACTTCCTGTTTGCTATTTCAGACTGTACAAAAACAGTGCCTTGTTGGCATTTTTCTGAGCTCACAAGGAACCAGTCCGGTGACCTAAACCAGCAGAAAATGCTTCATTGTGTCCCAAAGTCAGTTTACTGCCAGTTTAATTTTCTGGCTGGACTTGGGGTGTGGCAGAAGAGTCCAGTGCCAGGCTAAGGGAGCATGTGGCCACTGCAGAAGAACAGCGGAGCAGGGCTGTCCCTTTCTTCAAGCAGTAGGTGTGGGTAAGAGCATTACCAAACCACATCCCAGAAGAGGACTTAACAGTGACCTCCAGCTCTGCTACTGAGGCCTTCTGCAGTCTCTGTCTTGTGCTTTGATTTCTCTAAAGGCAAAATATCAAATAACACTTACCCTTCTAAAGTAAGACCATGAGACCATGGGAACAATTAGGTAAAGTGCCAACAAAGCTTATCCTGGAACTGGCTGACCAGCTCCCTACTGTAGATATTTCTAGTGATATCTTGAATATCACACCACTCTGCAAGAGGCAGACGTGGAAAAATGCCTAGGTGGATGCATCATGGAGCACAACTTCTAAGCAGCAAAAATTACTTCTAACTAAAGACTAGGAGGAGATAGAAGACTATTTCAAACTCCTTTATACATCACACTAGATACTTATTTCCAAAAATCAAAAGTAAAACCAGAGCAACCTGACAGAAAAGGCTGTGTAATAATTGCACAAGCCCCACTCATTTTGGAGAGGAAAAGGCCCATCCTCTTTCCCCCTTAGTGGACTCCTCTAACCACTTCTGTTTCTGTACTGGAACCGCACCCAAGTCATCAGGCAAGACCTTCTCATATGCATGCAACCACACATACACAGTCACGGGCACTTCAAACTGGCTTTGTAAATCAATCACTGCATTACTAACATTCCTACAAACACTTATTTTCAGACACCTAGTATAATGTATGAATTTTACTGTCTTGAAACAGGCTCGGAAGTTTCACAAGTCTTCTGAGAAAAGGGCTGGGGTTTCCCCTCTCCCTCCCGCCAGCACAGCACCTCCTGAAAGCCAGGGAGGCACCAAGCCGAGCAACTTGGAACAGGACCCGCAGCAGCAGATCAGCCTGGGCAGAAACAACACTTGTCTGTCTAGGTAAGATCCATGCCAGCCTTCCCGCTAAAATTAGAAAATGGGAGACAGTACCTTGGCTCCTGTCACTTGCTGGAGACAAATCTTTCTGCAGCCAAGGGGCCACATTTTGATTTCTGCCTGCCAGCTCCAAGTCACGGCACTACCTTGCTATCAGTTGGGCTCCTGCGCAGCAAGACCCCTGCCTGGTATTGCCTGCCTGCTCTGCCCTCTGCCAGGTAGAAAGGCCACCTTCTCCCCAAGCAGCAGAAAAAGGAGGAGAGCTGAACAAGGTTCAGCATGGCTGGAAATGGGCAAAACTGCAGGGGGAACAACCATTTTCCTTCACTGCAGATTCAAACTCCAGCCTAGCTAGGTCAAAAAGTAAATGTGGCATGGAAGAAGCCGTGCTCGTAATTCACACAGTTATATCAATATCACTTTTTAATCAAAAGATCTCAACCTCTTTCACATAGATCACAAACACTAAGCGTCACAATGTTCCCGTGACAGAGCAATGAATTACTGTGCCCACTTTTATTAAAAGTATTTAAGTTGATCTATTACCTATGTAAGTTACAGATATATTCTACTGTCACAATCTCAAACACATTGATCCTCACAAATCTTCCCCAAAGTAGGGAAATGCTATTTTCTCCATTTTGGGTAATTGGAAACTCTGGTGCTGACAGACTATGGCCAGATGTAAATGATCTAAAAATCCACCTAATCCCTGGGCCTCCACTTTCGACTGGCTAGGTATTTCTAAAGACATCCACTAAGAAAACATTATGCTAGGGATTAGGCAGAATTTAGACTTAAATTTTGGTTGAAAATTGCCCTTAATGCATTTGGGTATCTTTCCTGCTGTACCTCCTTGCAGCCAAAGCACACCACATAGCTCTCAGCTAGGAGCTCTGGCTGCAGCCCAGCACCACAGGGGACAACCCCACATGGATTCAGCTCTGCAACCAGGGCTTCAGAGAGTCAGTTCTCAAAGCAACAACCCTTCCTTCACCCATAACTGAAATTGAAAATATGCAAATATCCATAATAGGAATAAAAATAAAGTTTTCATTACAACAAAATGCCCATCCTGTCAGTTAAAGATCCAATGCAGAGAAGTTACCTTTTCATGGGAAAAAAAAAAGTTGCTCTCCTCCCTAAGTTGCCTCATCTTCCTTATAATAAACTCTTTTGTGATTATTAGAGAGGTTCAAACTGCAGAAATAATGCTGAGAAGAAGAAACACAGAGGCTGAGTTTTTAATTTAATTTTTTAAAGTGAAAAAATCTCTTGGGTAAAAAAATGACACCTCTGCTCTTTCTGAGCTATAGATGGGTTGAAGCACTTAGTGTTCGGCTACATCTATATGTACATTATAAAGTTACTGTGCTGTTACAATTATTATTGACAAACCTCTACAAAGAACAGTGTTTCCCGTCAAAAATGAAATGCAGCATGTTGACGCAAACAGAAAAAAAGATGCTACTCACCCTACTGTTTTAAGTCCACACTTTATGTAACTATCATTAGGTTGTTATATTACTATAAAAGGTTGGTAAACAAAATACTGCTTTCAGAAAATTGTTTTACACAAAACCCATCTTCTTTTTTTTTAATATATATTCAGTTCTCATTTACTGTTATATTTGACACAAATGAAAATAAAACAGCATTTTAAGCTCCTGGAAATGACAATATCATGTTATCCAGATAAGTAACACAAAGCTATTATTGAAATTCTGATAGCATCTGCTTTACTGGTAAAGGAAAATTACCTGTAATGCATAGTTTAAATAATTACTTTTAAACAAAAGCTTATTTTCTACATCGCTTATTTATCTTCCGAGACCAGCTCAGCAGGCCTAGGTATTTTATTAAAATTGCCTTCAGATTGCTAATGGTAGGGTGTGTGTTAGCACAGAAGAACGGATGGCCATTTGACTCCTGTTCCTAATATTGGGAGTCCGTCCAGACACCAAAGAGCCAGAACTCTGCTGTGTGTTTCAGTATGTTAGCAACACTTGACTTGCTAATGATACTGGCAACAGCATTTCAGGATGATGGGTCAGACAAACTGGAAAGCTTACAATTGTGCTTACAGCAACAACAAAAATCTGAAATCCCTTTTACTGACGTTTCACTTGATATCAAGCCTCCTGACTGAAAATTATTTTGTAAGCTCTTGCCCAATATTTCTCCGTTCTCTTTCTCTCACACTCAATCTTGGATGTGCTCTGTGCCATATCAGGAAATGGTAGAACAACTGCTAGCTGCTCTGTGGTGAGTTTATGTGGCAGATAACCAACACAAATCACCCAGATAACTTTCTGGTAGATCTTGTTTCCTCTCAGAGGAAGCCACAGTCAAAGTGTGCTTTGATCCACGAAGCGTAGGCACTGAAACCTGAAGTCCTCCTTCCGGTGAATCTATGGAGCAAACACACACCTGCACCTGTGGCTGCACCTACAAGCCCTGGGTGTCCGTCTCACTTGCCCGGTGGGAACAGAGGGGTCCAGCTTGGTTTGGTCACTCTATTCTGTGACCATCAAGCCTTTCACGTGAAAAGCGAGCACATCTACATTCTTGCATCCTTACACTGACCAAGTTAATTTGCTTGATAAATCATTCTATGTTTATAATGTGATTACTTACTCACACAGTTACTTTAATCTGTTTAACATATTTTTCTTTAAAGTAATTAAAACTCTAGAAATAAAAATCTATGATTTTTCACCCGAACAAGCACCATAAATGTTACTTACACTTCAGAACAGAACTTGGTACATGAGGTGATCTTCCTTTGTTGAACAAACATTTAACCGGAATCAGAAAAGTAGAAAAAAACCTTCATTTAGCTTTGTAAATGATCTCGATATTGGCCAAAGAGAGAAGGCAGGATTTGTCCACTGCATTGATCCTGTATTTCGGTGAAGCTCAACAGATTCACAGAACTCATTTGCTGTAATTTTAACTAACTTTTAAGCGACGCTTAAGAAAACCATGAAAAATGTTCACTAGCTGATTTTCACAGGTTCTGATATGCCCACACGCCACGTCAGCCTCAGAAGACTTAGTCACTACCTCAGAAAAACAGGCCAGATGTACACTGCTTCCAGGTAAGATGGACCAACACCTCCCCGTATAAAGCAAAATTACTAAACACACACAGAAAGCAGGAAAGTCAAATAAAACTATTGACTCTTTTTTTCCTAAATAAAGACCATTTCCTCTTTCAGAAAAAAAAATTAACAAGCAGTTAACACCCACACATAAGCCTCAAAGCCAAAGAAAGGCAAACCTTTTGAGAAACTGTGCCCCTCAGCTGGCCCAGCTACATCACGGCTGGTTAGATCCCACAGACTAGGACTGGAAACAGTTACGGTACTTCCCAGAGGAAAGCAGGAAT